>NC_135502.1:14553509-14778393 GCF_052857255.1 Amblyomma americanum | reverse complement strand
CTTTATATTATAATGATTAATCAGCTGCCAAAAAATCTCTCTCTCTCTCTCTCTCTCTCTCTCTCTATATATATATATATATATATATATATATATATATATATATATATATATATATATATATATATATAGTCGAATTTCGATGGAGGCGAAATGCTAGATGCCCATGTACTGTGCGATGTCAGTGCACGTTAAAGAACCTCAGGTGATCGAAATTTCTGGAGCCCTTCACTACGGCGTCCCTCATAGCCTGAGTCGCTTTGGACGTTAAAGCGCCATAAACCAAACCATTAATATATATATATATATATAGAAGCCCTATGAGGCCGAAATACGTCGTCGGTCGTAAAGTTATCCCCATTGGCTGAGGAGAAGTGACGTCACCAGCAGAAGCATTACAATTGTCTGGAGGGAAGTGAAGTCAGCGGACCGTAAGGGCCGTCACTTCCGATAAAGGTAATGCTATCGCACTGCCAACACATAATGGAACTGGGTATAGGGATTGATGAGAAGGAGCATGATATCTGATACATGATTTAATACGTGCTGCGAAGTCCTTGTACCTGAGATATTAACTTATTTTTGGAATATGGCGGAGTGCTCGGCTTGAAGCTCTGGCGCGGATCGGCCCGGTATTGCACTGCCTCCGGGATCGGCCCGGAGCATATTAGCGCGCGCCTTTTCTTTCCCTCTTTGCTCTCCTATCCTTTAAGTCTCCTACTTCCAGCACGCGGCAGCGAGCGTGGCTCGGCTTGAGCCAGTAGGCAGGCCCGTGCACTTTCTTTTTTTTCTTCCTGTCAGCAATAGTAGCAGCAGCATCAGAATTTGTTGTTGCTTGGTGTGTGCTGGTTAACAGGTGAAAATTCGGAAGGGTGTACCTACGGAAATAATGTGAAGAATCAAGTAGCGAACTGAGGAAAGCGAGTGCTGAATTAGAGATCGAGAATGGGCTTGCTTGCCAGACGGTGACGCGCTCACTCCGCGTTCAAAAGCGACGCCATAGGTTGCGACCTCTGCCCTCCGTCCGGTGACAATTTGTTTCGTTTGAGAAAGTTTACCAAGCCGCCATGCGTGCCACGTACGTGTCCCCGTATAGCTGCCGGGAATTTCGAGCCCCGCGCCTATTTCGATCACATGGCCCGCCACGTGCTCAGAGCGGGACACTGATCGGGAAGGCGATTTCGGCTCCTCTCCCCAGCATTAGCGCCGTCCTTGGAACTGCGCGTCGTCTGACGTCGGAGGAGGGCATTCTCGCGGCGTCTGCTCCGCGCTCGCCCATCCATCACGCCCCGCTGGGATTTACATTGGCGAAGGCGGTGCGCGTGGCCCCGCGTGTGTAGCACAGAAGCCTTGCCAACCTTTCGTCAGCGGGCGCCGCGCACCTTTGACGGCCGGCGGCGATGGCGCGTTCGCTGTCCTCCCCCGAGACGCCTTGTTTTTGGTCCTTTTTGTTTTTCCCCGTTTGGCTTCCGCAAGAGTTGCGCTTGCCCGCACCGCCCATGTGCATGGTTTCAGCGAATAGCAGTTCATGCATTTCAGCGTGCAGAAGCCGAGGCAGCGTCTCTGAAACTCTCCACGTCACCCCTGATTGATTTTTCCCGCTCGCGGTCCTTCTCGCGTGCACAGAAATCTGAGTACACGGGCGTGTTTTGCATTAACCTCCACCAGAATTGCTCCTCCGCGGCTGGGATCGATCCTGCGTGCGACCTTGGGCTCAGTATAGTGCAACGCACCGCTGAACCATACCCGACGGGTGGTCTGGTTATGACTTCGTAGTTCATTAAGCCTACCTGCTGGGCTGCTTCGCCATTTGTATGTCAGGCTTGAACATTAGAGAGTTTTAGAATAGCTTAACGTATGTTGCCTTGCCGCTATCGTGAAGCCCTATATGCAGTTGAACATTTTAGCATATCGCTGCCGCGCTACCATTACCGAGCTAGCAAGGAACTGCACGATCTCAGTTCGCACCCGACGGTGGCGGTACGTGGTAACGCTACACCCTTCTTTTGCGAGGGCTGACTGGCGTCGATTGCGGCGGCGGCGTGCGCTCGCAACGCCATCTTTAGGACACCGGACGCGCTGTTTGCGAGGAGACGGTGGACGTCTTTCTGCATCCGCGCACTAGGACTCGGCAATGCATCTGGCGCTAGCTCTCGCAGCTGTCGCAGCCACGATGAAATGACTTCATCGCCCACGAACGCCTAATTGGGCCCCTCGTTTCCTGTGTTCGCGGATTTACAGCGTGCACATTGCGTAGTGCGGAATAAGAAAACAGCACCAAAAGGCAGCAAGCAGAGCCTTCGTTTGATGAAGCATTGTGCTCTTCTTCAACGGCAGTGTCAAATTATAACGTCGATCCCTGCGCACGACTCGTTCTCGGTCATCGACGACACAAGACGCGCCCCTAATCCAAATCTTGCAATGGGCGCTTGATTTGGAGCTGCTTTTCGCTCGTATGCGACACGCGTGGCCGGAGCACAAGAACCTCGCGGAAAACCAGCTTGGGAGCCATCTGACGAAACATCAACAAAAAAGACTGCATACGTTTGCGCAGAACTTTGCATTCAGCGTCGGTCTGTAGGACCTCTGTAATGAGCATCCTCTAATTTTCGCACTCTGGTCACGCGACTGCGTCCTTGAGACAGTCTCTTTCAAGTCCGGATGCAAAGCGGCTTTGCGACGCTGTAGCCCTGTACACCATCACGTTGTCATTGTTAAGTGTTCTAGTGATATGCGTTGTGAGGTTAGCTAGTCCATTCTCAGAATTCTTTTTTCCTAGCTAGCGGACTTGCGCCTCGTTTTGTCTTTCTCGTCCTTACCGTGCCGTTTTTGTGCGCGTAAAAAGGAATTCTGACACTGCTCAGTGTCAGCATCACCTGTCGGGTGTCTCTCACGTGGCTAGCGGTTACCGATTTCTCTGCTGCAACCTTTGGCCAAGCAGCCAACTAGGCGCTCGAAGTTTAGGAGAAAAAAAACTTCACGGCTTGCATCTTCGTACAAGCTGGAGTCGATTCGGAAACTGCGTTTTTTTTTCTCAAAAGATTCGTTATTTGTGCAAGTTTATCAAGAAAAAGCGAGGATGCCGTTCTTCCATCAGCGGCGGAATCGATGCTGATAGTGCGCGCGTTTTATCGTGCCGCATATGTGCTTCAGGGAGAGTATGTATTCTGCCGTCGCGGTGGCTGACGGGTTATGGCGCTCGGCTGCTGGCCTGAAAGACGTGGGTTCGATCACGGTCGCGGCGGTCGAATTTCGATGGAGGCGAAATTCTAGAGGCCCGTGTACTGTGCGATGTCAGTGCACGTTAAAGAACCCCAGGTGGTCGAAATTTCCGGAGCCCTTCACTACGCGTCTCTCATAGCCTGAGTCGCTTTGGGACGTTAAACCCCCATAAACCATAAACCGTTGTATGTCTTTTCGGAGCTATAGCGGCCTCTGAGGTGCGTTCGAGGGACGTCCGAGACTTCGTGCTACTTAGTGGAATGAGTTCCGATGTCCAAATGCTTCGGCCGCATCTGTGCAAGGGTCTGCCAACACCCCGGCCTAACATTTGCCTTTACACGCCGGGGTGGCTCACAGGATGTGGCGTTCGGCTGCTGAGACTGAGGTAGCGGGATCGAATCCCGGCTGCGGCGGCCCCATTTCGATGGAAGTGAAATGGAAAAGGTGCACGTGTACTGTGCGAAGTCAATGCTTGTAGAAGTGTCCGAGATGTCTCAAATTATTTCGAATCAAGCGCTCTGTACTCTCTCATAGACCCCACGTACAGATTTGGGACGTTAAACCCCACATACCATGCATAGCCTAACCTTTTCTGTCGTGCTGCTGGACCCGCTAATAGACTTCATGTACTGATGCAGTGGTATCAGCCATCATTGTTGATTCTTCCGCTTTGTTGATTGCCTTTTGTGCGCCCACAAAGCCTGCTCGGTCCGTCAGTCACTCTATATACGTGCAGCGATTAGCATGTGTGCGTCGACGCGTAGCGTCATTTGTGCCTCAGTATGTGGATGAGCACAGCTGCGGGCTGATGCGGTCTGCGCAGCTGTACTGCGGGAAGCGCCGACGGCGCTCCACGACACGCGCCTCGAGCTCGGGCGCGCAGTTGTTGGCTGCGCCGTGGGGTCCTTGTCCCCCCCCTCCTGCTCTGGAGCGCGTCCCCTGAGTCACTTCCTCTCCCACGCAGGCACCGCAGAGCGCTCCGCTGCCTCTCACTGCGGATGCAGTGTGTGGCACAGGTACCGGACGTGTCGTCTCGGTGTTTGTCGCGCGCTCATGAGCAAATTAAAGCGGGTCGCGTTCCGTGAACACCTTACACTGAACCTGAGGTGAGTGGGGAGTTTCTGCAACGCAGGGTTTCATGTTGACCACGAGTGGAACTCGTACAGGGGAGAAGGGCTTAGTCAGAATTTCATCGAGTGGTCCTAGCCAATTTGTTTGCTGTGTGAAGTCGACAGGAGACTGGTGTGCCTGTGTCTGCTTGTGTGAGCGTGCGTTAGCGTTTGTGTGTGTGTGTACGTGCGTGTGTGGGAACTTCACAGTGCGGCAGCATCCATGGGTGCTCATCAACTCGTGCGTATGCTGTAGGAAACAAGAAATGAAGCGGAACGTCGCAGTGGGGACAGATTTAATGACAGCAAGTCAGATGGTCATTTAGTTACACTGGACATGTGCCACTGCATGTGACGCGGCGGAAGGCGAAATGTCAAGGATGTCTGTTGTGTTGGGCCAACCGTTATCTACGGTGTGCGACTTCTGCGACGAAAGTGCGGAATCGGTCTCCCTGACGAAAACACTATCGAGGGCATGCTGTACGAAAAGGATTATTCACCGTCGCCCGCATCATATCATCATTACAGTCAGCATGGGTTGAGCCAACTGCAGTATAGAGGCACCTTCCTACGCGACTTCCTTCTTCTCGTGTTATTATACTATAGCAAATTTCCAAATATTGCCACTCCATATGACCTTCGGTCGCACCTCATCGCATTTTTGACTTCTCTTGGTATCTTGGTTATGGTGCTCGGCTGCTGACCCGAAATTCGCGGCTTCGAACCCGGTCGCGGCGATCGCATTTCGATTGAGGCCAAATGCTAGAGACCCGTGTACTATGCGATATGTCCGTGCACGTTAAAGAACCCCAGGTGGTCGAAATTATACCTGGAGCCCGCCACTACGGCGTCTCTCATAGCCTGAGTCGCTTTGGGACGTTAAACTCCACAAGACAACCAACTAAGATACTCTGAAATTAGAATAGACCTGCGGCTTTCAAGCCTGAGTATTGCATGCCCTGACCAGGTTCATTTCCTGTTAATAGTTACGGCTGAAGTATTCTCCAATTTATTTTCTCTCTAGTTTCCGTTGGCCTTGTGCTGTACAGTTGGGAGGGAAAGTTTAATGTGTGAAAAGGGAGAAAAAAATAATTTGTGAACATGCCTGCAATATCAGAGGACGGACGGGCACGCTGTGTTCATTAGTGTCAGTGCCACGCTACTGCGTCGCAAGGCAGCGCTGCAGTAACTTTGCTCGCAAGCACACGCACCTTGTGAAATTTTGCTGCTGTCTTGTAAAGGCCTCCACGTAGGCATATAAAAAAGATTCGGAAACCTTCGGACACCGTGTTTTTTGTTTTTGGTTGTTTTTTTTTTCAGGAAGAGAAATTGGGTGCGAGGATCGACTATAGACGTGCCAACATTTGCTCCGCTGAACGTTCTAGAGCGCAATGAACTCGCTCACATATTGAACGCACCCCTTAATTAAGCGATCAAAAAGTAGAATTTATTCCTCTCGCGTAATAAACAGACCCCTTTCTATGGTGCGCAATCTGCGGAAAACAGTGAAGGCTAACAGGCGCCCTTGTTACAAAGCCGAAAAAACTACGCAGTGCCACAAAGCCCCATACGTTTGTAAAATTTCTAGACCACTATTTCTCACCCTACGAAAACAACAGCCAGTCCGAGAACAAATTATATAATGAATAAATTATTATTATTATTATTATTATTATTATTATATTATTATTATTATTATTATTATTATTATTTTTTAGAGACCACGCCAGGTAACCAAGAGATTCTCTGTTTAAGCTGTCATATTAATAATTGTAGCGACTTGCTGCGGTTGGGCTTTTCCCTGAAGGTGTTAGGTTGCGCTATAGTAAACTCTAGTGGAGCTTTCTGGAGAGAATAGACCGCTACGCGAGTTTTACGTGCGGGAATAAGATAACACTTGTTCTCTATGCTCTCGAGCGCGGAAACCGTGCTGAAGAGTGTCTTTTATTTTATTTAGAATTTTAGTCGCTCCTAATGGAGTATTTAGCCCACTAGCTTAGGTTTTGTGCCATTTTTCTGAATATTTCACTGCGCGTAATTAACGCATCGGCTACATTTCGAAACATTGTTTGGGGGAGAAAGAGCGGGTTCTTTACGCGAGTAAATACGGCAAGCATGCAGTGCATATGTACTGTTTTTGCGAAAAGTAACCAGCCTTCCTTACCGCTTCTCATGCTATCTTTTTCTTATTATCATCCAGAGGATGGCACATGTAGGTTGACGTCACTTATGTTGTGCTCGAACGCGACGAGGGCTGACGGCCCTTCCCCGCCGCCAGCACGCTTCTTCCGCGGTCGCGGCAGCCTGGATAGGACAGTTGCAAATGTGCGCAGTCAGCAAGTAAGCGTTGATTGCGCGACTGAAGTGGTCAGCGTGCAAGTGCCCACAGGGACGTGGTCTGAAATTAAAGAACGTCTTGGAATGTTCTGTTGCGCGCATTCTTATTGTTTTTGTCAAACCGTGCCTTTGGTCAAGAGACCAGGTAAAAAAAAAAACAAAGTTGTGTCGGACTTCATTTGGGCGCTTCGTACATCCTGATAGGTATTTAGAGGCTCTGGTGTCTTTCCTCCCTAAGGCAGGTGTCGTTGTGGAAAGAAGAAAAAATAAATAACGGCGAAACATTTATACAAGGATACACTGCGTCAATTTAGTGTGTGCTTTGGACGCGGCTGCAATTGCCAATTGCAAGAGGCTCAAAAATTTCCTCACCGCGTGACCGTGCGGTGCGCAGTAGCGGCTTGTTTCTACAGCACCTTCCTGTTGCGGCCACTCGAGCCCTTCTGGCGGCCAGATGTTTACCGCTTTTACGGCAACGACAAAGGCGAAGCAGCAAACATTGCCGCGCACACCGCGTAGGTTATCGATCTCTTGCTGCCACGTTCAGTGTCCAGGCCCCGCGCGCGGGCTGCCTATTCGCGTGATAACAGCAAAAATTTTGTGCAGCGAGCACGTGACTGACTTAGTTTTTCGCCGTTCTCTCCAGACTAAGCGGGGCGACCCCGCACGTAACTGGCGCATGTGTAGGCATTGAAGGCGCGTGGTGTGCTCGGTTCGTGCGCGTTTGCGGCTTCCGTGGTGCCGGGGACGGTCGTCGTCATCGTCATCATCATCAACTTGGCTACGCCCACTGCAGGGCAAATCCATCTCCCATATCTCCCCAATTAACCCGTTCTTGTACCAGCTGCGGCCACCCTATCTCCGCAAACTTCTTAATCTTTATCCGCCCACCTAACTTTCTGCCGCCCCCTGCTGCGCTTGCCTTCTCTTAGTGTCCAGTCCGTTACTCTTGACGACCTTCGCTTTACATGCCCTACCCAAACCCATTTCTTTCTCGCGTTTGTTCCCTCACCCACTCTGCCCTTTTCCGGTCTCTTAACGTTACAGCTATCATTTTCTTTTCGATAGTTCGCTGCGTTGCCCTTAACTTAGGGTGAATCCTTTTCGTTAGCCTCCACGTTTCTGCCCCGTAGGTAATAGGGGTTTATTTGGTAAAGAAGGAAAATGGGAGGTGCCTGCCGTAGAAACTGCTACATTGAAGGCGGTCACATCATAGGAAATAAATGGCCTAGAGTAGAAAGATTGTCAGAAGGAAAAAAAAAGGGAGACAACAAGAGAATAAAGGTTACAGGAGAAGCAGACACTGTCTTTAGTTAGCTCCAGCATGTAAAGAAGCTCGTTATCCGCACTCATATAAAATTATTACTACTTAGGTGAGGGGGAAAAGCGCACTTTTTTTCTCTGTTCGAACTATTTTTTCTCAGTATGGATAGTTCCCACGAGGCATTTCCAGTTTCATTGCTGAAGTGACAACACAATTCGTTGCGTTCGAGCTGACCTTCCGCTTTCATATTGGAACTGCTTGTGCGTCTCAAACACACAGGTAAGACTTACAAAGGGTAAATAATAAGCAGTTGTTGGCATGTAAATATCCTACCGCTGTCTTGTGCTCGCTTGTGCTGCACACGTGGTGTCCTTTCACTAGAACGTGCGTCCTGCGCTTACTGTCTGTCTGAATGCCTCTTAACGAGGAAGGAGGAAGGACAAATGCTTCCAGCATTTTCACCCTCTTCCAGGGCGAAGCAGTGGGAGCGGTCGCTCCTACCGTCTCACCTGAACCACACAAACCCCAGAGGACATATCGTCGAGAGTGCGATCCGCGGTCCAGTACGGATAAGGCTCTTATCGGCCGATAGGTGGCGGCAGTTACCGAGTACGACGTACTACTACGACACCGATGCCACCCACCCTGTCGCTGTAAACCAAAAACGAGAGCATCACGTGACGTCCTCAAGCTTAGTAGTGCGAAAAAAAATTACACTTACGATAGTGATATTAAACCCACTTTGTTGTAGTGTTTGATAATAGTTAAGTCGGTTTCACGACGTTGCACAAATTTGCCCCAATAGTGGCGTCACAGGCCATCGGTGGAAGACGAGGATAGATAGATAGATAAAGAGGAGGAGGGAAAGACAGGGATGTTAACCAGAAAGGGGTTCCGGTTGGCTACCCTGCACTGGGGAAGAGGGATTAGGGGGCTAAAAGGAGGAAGAGAGAAGGGGAAAAGGCATAACACACACACGCACAACGCTGTCACAATTTGTCACTCAATCCAGTACGAGGATAAAGCGCTGAACACGGATGCGATCGATCGACAGGTGCAGGTAGTACTGTCACGGGAACCAGGGGACACTTAGCAAAACGCACTGGCAGCGTTTTAAATATCTTCTGTTGCGCCATTACAAGGGCACAGACTATTGAGGTGAATTGCGAAAAGGAAAAGGGCGTAATACGAAAACAAATGTACGGAGAAGAGTGTCTTCGAATTGAATTTGGCACGTAATCTTGTTTCCTCAAGTAGTTGCGAAAGAATGACATTGGCGGTTACTCTTTACGACTAAGGCAAAAATTTCAGATTAGTCTGTATATGCAGGGCTTACACCGTTGGAAACACGTATCGCTGTTCGCACGTGGAAAGAAATTGAAGCGCACCATTTTGGCTGCA
Organism: Amblyomma americanum; assembly: GCF_052857255.1. NCBI lineage: Eukaryota > Metazoa > Arthropoda > Arachnida > Ixodida > Ixodidae > Amblyomma > Amblyomma americanum. The sequence continues at coordinate 14,769,060 of NC_135502.1, read as the reverse complement.
TGCCAGCGAACATGCTGCAGCGTGCGAGCGCATGAGGCATGCGGTATACGCCAGCGGCCGAGCGCGAAATGACCTCATCAGTTTTTTTTTTGTCGTATAGTGACGACAAAGTTTGTTTATAATGAAGCAGCTGCACTCTACTGCTGAAAGTTTGGTCGATTATGCTCCTATGTAATAGAGGAAGAAAGCGGAAAATATAAGTTTAATTCTCCAGCTGTGAACAACACGCTATAGTGATGCAAACGCAGCTAGCTCTTAACCTCGGGTTTTGGTGTCGTCTTACGACGGAGTATTCGGCCACCTGCGAGTGCTGGGAAAAGCGAAGTACCAAAGTTTCGAAACGAGTAGGAACTGAATAACAACACGCGCTCGTATTCCCGGAATGTCGTATTGTTTCAAACCCTTGGTAGCGCTTAAAAAAAGAAAAAAAAAAAGCCTAGGTGATGTAAGGGTGGACGGTGGCGTGCCGACTGTGTATACTGCCTCTTGGCGCCGTATTTTGTTGCAGTTATTTCCGCTATTCAATCTTGCGTTTCTCCGCCGCTGTTAAATGCCGCCCGTAGTGAAATTGGTGATTTTAGCGAGCAGTGTCACCTGTCGGTGTCGGTAAAATGCGGTACCGGCCAATGGCAAGAAGGCGTAAAAGGAATTGGGAAGTTTGCCGTCCCAAAATGCGGGCCCTGGTGTTTCCTTCATGTGTGCCGCTGATATCCGCTGGCTATCCTCCCGACCACATCTCTCTCTCTCTCTCTCTCGCTGACATCCCCCTCCCTCTCCGGCTGGTCTGCCTCGTGTACGTCGGGACACTTCTGGAGGCCCGCCTGTGCTGCCTGCCACCCGTGATGGGTGCGGGCTTTGGAGTGCGCCACTCTGGCGGGTGGGGTGCAGTGAAATTTCCGAAACGTCCCACAGCTCGTCATACGGGGAAAAGTGGCGTACGCGGAGCGCTGTCACACGCCTGTCGCTGTCGGGCGTCGACGGCGCGTGTCGTCAGCTGTCCGGCAGCTGCGCCGAGTTTGTGTTGTTTGTTTTCCCTCTTCCGCCTTCGCGGGCGAACGGGGCGGCGTAGTGCGCCGCTTGCCGATGCTTTCGCCCCTGGTGTGTTGTGCGAACTTTAGGGGATGCAAAACATAATTAGAACATTTTTTCCTTATGCGCGAGACCCGAAGGCTTGCTCCGCCTTTGAAGCCCAGTTTACGCGAGGTGTCGAACTCTGAACGGACCATAGTTCCGTCGCTTCGCAATTGGCCAGCATCAGTTTACCCATTCGGAGGCTTTGAAACCACGCGGATGATACAGTGCTATACAGATCGATGGACCGCGGCTCCTGCGCGAATCGGCCATGTGTGTGGCTGTCGCCGAGGGACAGCGGGCAGCACAGCGCATTCATATCTTAAAACAAAAGCTTGCTGACGTCAGTGCAAGAAAAAAAGATCATGAATCATTGTATAGCCTGGAAACTCCGAGACCTTTTGTCATTCCCCAGTGGCGAAAAAGGGACCTTTTATTTAACTCGCTCCCACGTTCACACTCACCATGTGTCTGGAGGGTCCATATTTTCGAGAGCGCGCCCATGTACACTCGGCAGCAAAACTTTCCGGGATGTGTGAGCTCTGAAACAGATTTATTTCAGCGCTGCCTTGCGACCGAGTCGCAACCCTGTGGCTTCGATACCAGCAGATGGAGGAACGTCCAAGTCCCCTCATGCTATAGGAGGGATTTCAGCCGATCGACTTGCGCGAGTAAATAAGGGGCCCGTTTGACAAACTGAAGAAGGGAGCCAACAATCACCGAAACCAAGGTGCATAGGGGAACGTTATTTTTTAATGTGTTGTGCTTATCAGTGGGATAATATTACTTAAATTAATAAATCGATTAAAGAAAATTACTTATAAAGCAGCAGAAAAAACAACCATGCCGCCGGCGGGATCCGAACCCACGACCTCCGAATATCGCGTCCGGTGCTCTTACCAACTGAGCTACGGCGACGGCTGTCCAATCTGCTGCTCTCGTGGGTATTTATGTTTATTTGGTGTACGCGAACCTTGAGAGCGTTCACCAGCGCCACCCTCGTCCATAGCGGTGGACGTAGCACGTCCTGTAATACCGCGAGCGTGACGTGGAACGTCATCTAACGGCGAGGGCGGAAACTGTGCGAGAGCCCCCTTAAGCAACCTGTGGCATCAAGACTGCCAGAACCGAGACCCTCGTTAAGCTATTAGCAGACAAGGTAAAGGAAATGAGGGGCCCGTTTGACAAACTGAAGAAGGGAGCCAACAATCACCGAAACCAAGGTGCATAGGGGAAAGTTATTTTTTTTTAATGTGTTGTGCTCATCAGTGGGATAATATTACTTAAATTAATAAATCGATTAAAGAAAATTACTTATAAAGCAGCAGAAAAAACCATGCCGCCGGTGGGATCCGAACCCACGACCTCCGAATATCGCGTCCGGTGCTCTTACCAACTGAGCTACGGCGACGGCTGTCCAATCTGCTGCTCTCGTGGGTATTTATGTTTATTTGGTGTACGCGAACCTTGAGAGTGTTCACCAGCGCCACCCTCGTCCATTGCGGTGGACGTAGCACGTCCTGTAATACCGCGAGTGTGACGTGGAACGTCATCTAACGGCGAGGGCGGAAACTGTGCGAGAGCCCTCTTCAGCAACCTGTGGCAACAAGACTGCCAGAACCGAGACCCTCGTTAAGCTATTAGCAGACAAGGTAAAGTAAATGAGGGGCCCGTTTGACAAACTGAAGAAGGAGGAAGCCAACAGTCACGGAAACCAAGGTGCATAGGGGAACGTTCCCTTTTTTTTTAATTTGTAGTGCCAATCAATGGGAGAATCGTTATTCTCCCATTGATTGGCACTACAAATTAAGAAAAAATGAAAACATTCCCCTATGCAACCGCTATTTCTTCATTATACCCGTATGGGAGCGTTGCCCCAGCTGTTGCATGATAACGGGCTTACATATATAGCACCATGCAGGCCAATGCAAACATAACTGGTGTTTAGTTTCCCACCAAGATGTGCTCAACCCCGTTGTACCTAGCGTTCTTGAATGACCAAATGTGACGCTGCATCCTAAACCAATCAAAACGGGTGCTCGCTGCGCCCTCTACAACAATAATCCTCCAAGGCTGCCTTAGACACACGCAGCGAGCGCCCCCGATGCGGCCTAAAATGGGTGCGCCAACCGAATACATCAGCCTTGCCAACGCGCACCCGTTTCTTCCGCCTACCGCATTGGCTTCAACGCTTAGAAAACGGGTCTAGAGGGAATGAGGACAATAGAGGACAGAAAGGCATGCTCCCAATATTTAGCCCCGCTTTCTTGGCACTGAAGCCGATACGGACGTAGAGGACAGAAGGGCATATTTTCAATATTTAGCTCCGCTTTCTTGGCACTGCAGCCGATACAAACGCTGTAAAAATGGGCGCGGGGCGGCAAACCCATCGCGACTACCCGTTTTGGCTGTCATCCGCTCATGGCGCATGAGCACGCGGGTCACAACAGCGCCATTATATCTTCACCGCACGACAGCATCGTCATGTGGTGGAAAATGGAAACGCCAGACTGAAGGCTATCAGTGGTCCTGTCATCTTCGGTTACGGGCGTGAAAACAGACACAAGGCATAAAGACGGGACTTGCCCAGCAAGACGTTCTTTTAAGTCGTCCTGTCATTACTGCCGTTTGGCGAACGGGAATCGTTTTGCGCATTCGTCTTATGTCACTCAGTTTGGCTTTCGCGAAACCAGCGGTATACGTCGATAACCGCGCCGAACTCGCCGAACGCACGGCCGAACGGCCATGGAACGCTGCGCGTCCACGCTGACCACGCTGCACACGGTTCCTGAGAAGCACGGCACGCTCCCAGTTGGTCGCTCGCTGCAATGCGGTCTCAGGAAGATCCACGAAGGCCATGCGAAGTTCCAACTCTGTCGGGACGCAGCGGGGCGCGCGTATACACCCAAGTTTCTACCAATACGGGACGCCGGCGTTAAAATCTTGTCGCGCGGACGCCGATGAATCGTGCGGAGTAACTCTCCATGCGGGCAAAGTTTTGCGCACATTTTTTGATCAGTGATTTGTATTGCGGGTTATGCGCGGTCATTTCAACTTGCCGCACCGAATAGCTTACACATCGGTATACTCAATCCGAAATGACTAGTGGGGTTATTTTACTATTCGTTATGTCCGTTTGTAATAAAATTTTGCCCCGTAAGAACGAGATATCACATGCATATGGTCTTCAATGGGAATTTCCAAGGGGAATATCTATTCACTCGTTATATTCATTATTTTGCTATAAACCGTTTTGTTATAGCGAGGTTCGAATGTGTTATAGCGACACGCCTCTCTTGTCGCTAAGTTCATCGCGACACGGGGGGCCTCCCATTGTGCTGGTTATAATTCGCGAAAGCCTCCCGTGAATCTCGGTTCTCCTTCTGCCTTCTTGACCGGGCCGCGAATGTCGTGGTTTTTTCTAGCATGGCTGCCGCCAGCTAGAATTACAGCCAGGGATATTTATCTGCGCTGCCCGCTCTGCTCAAGGCTCGATGCGATACTGGAGCTCATTGGCCCGCACTCAGGATTCTCAGAAGTCCCGTAGATAGAAAGGCCATCCAATAATGGAAGTGGCCTTCGTCAAGATGTCCACCGTTCGAGTGCCTCGTCTCTTCAAAGAAAAAGAGACAGCCCGCAAACGCCACGCATTAGGTAACTGCACACCCCGTGACGTCCTCCTTCAGTCGCTACAGGATAAGGGCTGATTTATTTGAATGTCATTAGTTTTAAGAGGGAGGTATACGTGTATCTCTAGGATAAAAGAACGTTCGCCCGTGTCCGGCTCCAAGGGTCTCACGAACGGGGCAGCACCGCCCCCTTGGAGCAAGGCGACTGTGTTTTGCGCGGTTATCGACACCTATCTGCATGTATGTATTGATTACGGTGCAGCATATATTTCGAAGCCAACACTTAGGGGGTACAGAACCGGCAAGACCTCTATCGACAGCTTGCGTTATCTCTGTGGCCAGGTCGAAATCAGGCGCCGCTACTGGTGGCCGCTCATTTGCACTCGATAATCCCACTTAACTCGCTGTATTTTTAGTAGCGCCCGAAAGGGGACTTTCAACGTCGTGTCTAAAGGACAGAAGCTCGCGTACTTGGCGCGTCTTTGCCGGAATGTGGCCTAAATGCTCGGAAAAGGATGGGACACCGGAACGGAAGAGGGTTGGAACTCTGTAGGGTTTCATAACACAATGGAATGCGATATCGCGCCGTGCCACTTGCCGTGCCATCCGCCGCTCCTGGGGCGGTGTCAAGCCTAGGGTTCTCCTTGGGTGTTTGCGTTGCATTATAGCTCGCGGGCAGATAAGCTCGGCATGTCGTAGCATTTTCGCGCGCCGCGTGGCGTGGTGCGGTCGGTCTCATATGGGTCGTATAGTGTTGCTGGATGGTCAGTGAGCTAGACTTAAGGCAAGTATTGACGGTAGATTTGACGGTAGACATGTCCGAACTCGCGCTCGTTGCAAGTAGTTAAGCACTGGAGTTCATTTTCCCGCCATAAGCGTGAGCTACTCGGAAACTCGTTGGCGCCGTTAGACTTGCGACTCGGTCGGTGCCAGTCTTGAGGTCGATCGGCGATAGGCAGTTTTGGCGAGTCTGCACGAGAACTTCTAGGCTGGATGACCGCTTCGCGCAAGCATAGGAGATCTTAACAAACGTTTGTAAATGCAGTTTGGGGATTACTCACACAAAGGTGGCAAGTGAATGGCGATAAAATTCTGCTTAGCATGGTAGTACGCTGCTAAAACCGATTTATAATATGAGCCGCACTTTCTTTTTTTATGGCACAAGGTGGCATTATCGCGAGACGAAATAGCGGTAAAAATTTGCACGGGTATGCATGCCCGTGATAGAACGTTCGCTTAAAAAGGTTAGTGCTCCACCCGGTGGCCTTGCGACAGAGGTACTCCTTGTCCGAGCTCCAGATATTAAGCGTAACAGTCGGATGCAGCTCAAGAACGAACCGGCAAATGCCGCTCAAAGGAGACCTTCCAGCCAACGGGCCGATCTACTCTCGTGACGCCGCAATCAACCTCCTTTCACCTGCAACGGCCGCTACCAGGTGTCCTTGCCATTGTGGCAATTGGTCGACGACTGGCTGGAGGGAGCGTCCTTTGAAGCGCATTTGCTATTTCGTCCTTGAGCTGTATCCGACTTAGGCAGTCTGTATGTCTACATTATGTTTAACGTCACTTGAAACTGCTCCTCCATTCGCCGACTTGGCGCAATTCGCATTCCGGTGTGACGTTTTTATTTCCACTTGAAATTGCTCGCGAGCTGTAACAACATAATACGTGCTACACCCGACGGAAGGGTGTACCTTAGGCATTTAAAGCGAGCATTGTCTCTCTCTCTCTCTTTATTTTTTTTGAATGAAGAAATAGACCGCAGTTGTCTCTAAGAGGCTTTGGTGTGCGGCCAACGCCTTCTGGAGACCTTTTTGCAGACAGGTCGAAGGCCTCAGCTGTGCTCGACGTTGGACTGTGGGAGGCGCCTGCTCGTATAACTGCGTGGAGACGGTCAAGGCACAGAGCGCTCGCACACTCTTCCCTCCAGCCAGAAACAGACCGCCTCGATAGTGGCGAAAAGGTGTTATTCTTCCGTATCCATCGCCGGTAAACACACGACGAACAAGCAGGTGCCGCATGCGGTCTTACCGTCTTTGTTTGCACTGGGAGCTGTTGTACTGACCCCCACGTGGTTCTTGGGGCTAATCTTACGCCATTGTTTGCGACTCTGCAAGGTAGCCCAGAGATTGCGGTGAAGGGAATTGTGGGAGCCCCTTGAAGCTGTCTGGCCATTCGATACTGTGTTTTCATTATCTGCCGTGCAGAAAACAACGCTATGCAAACCACCTCGGCGAACGGTTTCTTCCAGGGCTTCTCTCGCGAGCACCCTGGCAATGTGTCTCGTCAACGACTTGTGTATACTGCGCATATCGATGAGATCTTTTTGTTTCCATACAAGAAGACGCTGTTGATCATGCTGCTTCTTCTGTTTAGACCGAGTCGAAAGTGCTGGAGTATTCCGGTACGTCCCCGACGTAGTGGACTATGAGCAGCACTAAGAAATCGCGGATGTTTTTATTTTTTGGATCTTTCAGCTCGGCGAAAAAGGGGGGGGGGGGGTGGGGGGCATTTCAGCAGCATATGCTCAGCGCCCGTCCTTCGAGATTGGGGCGTAGCTCAATAAAAGAACATGTACACGCTATAGGCTTTGCAATTCACGGCTGCATTTTACCCGTGCGTCTTACACGAAAAGGGGGAGACGTCGACGTTGCGCATATGTGCCCGGGTGTTTCAGTGAACACTTTCAGAAATGCTTAGGAATAGGTTGGTAGGAAAAAAAAATCTTTTCATGGGCAAACTGTCAACTGCGGCGAATCTCAGTTATTTCTATTTCTAAGAAGTGCCAGCCGGCGAGATGATTTTGCAAATTTTACAAATTAACTTTTTAATTGCCACAATGGCGAGATCGTTGCCGCGGAGAAAATGATGCCATATCAGTTTGTGGAAAGAAGAAAAAGTAATTCCCTTAAGCCGTATACAGCGCGAGAAATCTGCTTTTCTCGGCACAAAACCAGAACAGAGCGCATGAGATGTGCAGGAAGGTGAGTGCTAACGTAACAACGTCCGCTGGTGACGTGTCGCAATGATGCTGCATTACTCAAGGTGCCCAATTCAAACTTGTACCTTTCTACTTATCATTGTTTTAGAAGTACATAACGTCACCCCGGCTATAAAGACGCGCATGCTCTACACATACGTCCGACATTGTAATGAACATCAAGGCCTAGTTGCTGCATCTCGTATACGTGGCTTCTGTGTATGCAGGTGTTTCCTTGTTTGTATTTTTTACTAAACTTCAGTGGTTTACTCTTTAGTATTAGTAACTTGTTTATAGCATCCCGGAGCCATAGAAATTTAGCTCTCCACGGCAAGCTCGATGATCCCTTTTCTAATAATCTGTCTTGGTGTTCTTTGTTAAACAGATGGACGAATGTGTTCTACTGTTTGAGCGCATTGAAAGCCATGTGGCGCGCATGTGATTGGAAATTCGCTGCGGGAGGGCCGTCGGCATTGCGCAGTTCGCTTCGCAAACAACGCGCTCTCGAAAACAGGCAGGTGCGTGGGGTAACGCGCAAGTTCGGCGCTGCTTTTACGCGTGCCACGTGTAGTCACTGGCCGAAGTTGAATGAGGTATACGCGACTTCTCGGCGCAGCTCTGGACAGTGTTCTGGGGGCGCTGCCGCAGGTCGGTAACCTCCGTGGCTTACAGGAACAAATCCAGACGTTGCCGGTTCTTTATCCTGTGTGGCCAACCGCCGCATGCACACACAAAAAGCCACCTGTCCTGTTCGTGCTGAGATATTGTCACCGAAGCCAATATTTGCTCGACTGTTTGCTCAGAAAGGAAAACTAAATGGGCTTGTGGGGTAGACGGTTCGTATAGGCTCCTTCGCTTTTTCTTTCTTTATCTTTTGCGGCTAGAAGCCGTTGTTTTCAGAATTACTGCGTATACCTCCAACAGGAAAATAATTTTCATACGTCTGTCTCCTCTTTAATGAACAGACACCGGTCCGAACTTGGGCTATATACTTGTTCTGCTAAGAACGATTCGTTTGTGTTTTTTGACCATCACTAAATATCCCCCCCCCAAAGGTGCCTTGTTCTCCTTGCACCATGCGCCGTGGTCTGCTCAGGTCAACGTGGTAGAAATTTTGTTTATGGCGCTCATGAATGGGGAACACGCCGAGGTTTCACTTTTGTGAGGGCAAAGTCTGCTGCATTATCTCTGCCACCAGCAGAAGCATTTCTGCAAAATGTTGTGTTCTGTTTGGCGATCGTTCTCTGCGCCATGCAAAAAACTCACATGGTCCTGGAGAGAATAATCGCATGTTGGGGCCATGGGGCACAATCGCAGAACCGCCACTGCTTAGGTGTCAGTAAGATGTCATCATTTCCGCTACTTTCCGAACGGCCAAAGATAGGATTATTATTATTATTATTATTATTATTATTATTGTTATTATTATTATTATTATTATTATTATTATTATTATTATTAGCAGTAGTAGTAGTAACAGTAGCAGCAGCAGTAGTAGTTGTAGTAATGGTGGTTTACCTAATAAAATAAAAACTGAAGCAAAAAGATATTGCTAGCCGCGGCATCTTCCATTGATACCGGGAGCACCTGAGCCGCGACTATAGCGTGAGTAAAAGGACAGGGAGAGGACAGTGAAGGGAGAACGAATAGGGAAAAAATACAGACATAGGATCCAGGATGTGAACAGATATAGCTGTGGACTTCCATGCAGTTCACGGCTCCCTTTATTCTTTTCCGTTCCGAATACTGTCACGTTCACAATCTGGAGCGATGAACTGAAAGGCACACTATCCGGGATCCCCGTGTGTGCTATGAGAATCGGTGCCTTTCCAGGTAGCCTGCAAATACGAGACTCTGCAGTCGCTTACGCAGTACGCGATGCGGCTCCTGGTACGCCGTGCGTGACATTCTGCCTCTGAACTTGCGGACATTTTGATGTCGTCTCGTCGACCGACGTCATCGCAGAGGTTCGTGACCTCTTTGTGAATCCACTGCCGGAAGTCCTCTTCCTGGACCTTGGAGGCGGCCCTTATCGAACTTCCGCGCGGGCATTGAGTCTTAATTGTCCTGGGGTTCCTGTCGGCAGCCAAGCCAGAAGAACGTGGATCACTCTTAATTGCTCTGCGGCGACGCGCTGGTTGTATAAGTTCAACGTCCGACCATGAGCACGGACTGCTGTCTGTTGTGGCAGCGCTTAATTTTCTAGTTGTGGCTTGTAATGACTTGGACTTGGTCCGGTGTTTTAGGGGAATCCCCCAAGGCGGCGTAGATTTGTAATAAGGGAGTAGTTACTCATTGGCATCCACCCAAGCGCAGCCATACGGCTACAAATCATTTCTTTGCAGCTGTAGGGCTGTGTTTCGGCGTATGCTTCTGCCTAGCCGAAGCTGGCCGCCCTGGCCCATTGGGCATAAAAGAGCGCAAATGCCCACTTTCTTCAAGACGCTGTCGACGTTCATCAGGCAGTTACAAAGCTGATACGGAGGTCTTATCGGCCAGGAGATGGCCCATGCTGCCTCGGCCTAATCTCGCACTGGCTGCTGCTGGAAAACAACCAGAGCCGATCTCTAACTCGGCCACACGCGTCGTAATGGCGAAGCGTTCTTTTTTGCCGCCCCATTACGGGCGCCCCCGCTTTGTTCTGCGCGGCAGCTGACGCCTTCCGCATACTTCTGTGTATCGGCGACGTCAACAGCGTTTTCTCTGTGCATATGTGCGTGCACGTGTAGACGGGTGAGAAGGCGTGTCAGGTATAGGGAACGGCGCGTAGGGGACAGACTCATACGTTCACGTGCGAGTCTCTCCCATGTACTAGCGGTTGCTGGAGGCTAGCAGTTGCTAGCCTCTATCGCCTGTGGAGCTGCGCGGTCTGTAGGAGGCGATATATTGCGTTTATCCGAGGCCCCTTCCCCGGCCATCCTTTAGTCGACTGTCACTGCTGTTTCGAATGTGCTCAGCTTGTGTGCGCATGTCACCTCTTTTCTGTTAAGTGGGTCAGCATGCACTCCGACCAGCATTGTGCTATTGATATTGTGCATGCTTTTACGGGGCAAAATGTGGCGATGGCTTTTATCGGAAATTCATCGATCGGCGCGCGCATGTCGTGCGTCGGTAAACACGTTGTTTTAACGGCTCGATCAGGTGAACTCGTGCTGGCTGGTATCAAGTGCAGCTCATCGGCTATTCATAGTGCGTCGCCTCATCTCTCGTGTTATCCTCCATATTAAAAGCATGCGTCCCATCTGGCTTATACGGCAAGTACGCAAGCCATTGCATGAATTGCTCGGCTTGTGTTTGCCCTACAGCTCTCCTTATTTTGCAGCGGGGACATGCTGAACCTGACAGGGCCTGCACCACTCTGCTAGACTATTGCTTCCTTATGCAGTTTTCAAGACACGCTGCCTTTCGACTTCGACAGATTTTTTTTTTTTTGCGGGCGCTTAGCAGGAGACTCAGTCGCTGTCGTGTTGCGAAGGCATAATAGTAGAGCATCATCGATCTGTGGTCGTATTTGACCTCGAAAGCGTTGAACGCAGTGCACACGTTTAAAAACTCTCGATTCCGTTCGTCCTTCGCGCTTTTTTGGTGAAACGTGCCATCCTGCATGTACAATTTGACTAGTTTCTCCGCTGACTATCCGGAAGCGCACTAAAGTTAGCGCGGTCGGCCAGCCGCCCTAACACGCTTAGTACGCTATAGAAGTTTGAGAATGGTTGCGCAGTCCTGGCGCATGCTTAGCTTTGTTCGGGTTTGTTCGTGAAGTCGCCCAAGTTCTTCTGGGTACATGGAAGGATCGACGGTCTTTTACAAGCGCCAGCTGGATGTGGAACAGCGCCCGTGGTTGGCGCAGCAGCTGTCGTTGTTCGATCGTTAAGAAAGATATGCTTGCAGCTGTTCCGCATACCGCGGTCGTCACCTTCGCACTGCTTGTTCCAATGTTTCGACCTTTTTGCTGTGTCCATTTATCTCGCATTCGTGCTACAAGGTCTAAGCCGCTTGGCGGCTGCATACGCTTAGCTCATCGAAAGCATTGTTTCTGCGACGGCAGCGCCACGAGTGCTGCTGCGGCGCTGAGCGGTAGCCGACGCTGGAGGAGGAGCACGGCGTGTGCACCGTTAGACAGCAGCGGCGAGTGCGAGCTGGGCGTGGGTAAACTTCCGTAGCTGGCTAATTGCCGCGCTGTCGCCGCCGCGAAGGTGCGCGTCGGCGCCGGCGATAGCGTCGTCCCGCCGCCAGACAAAAGCCTTTTGTTTCCCTTTCAGAGACTGTGCCCAGTCGCGTGCGTCGAAGACCCGCGCTCCGAACACTTCGATATGCGCGCGCGCGCGGCTGTTGTCTCGGAGGCTGGGTAAACAAGGCAACTTGTACTGGCGACCTGCCTCTGATAGGACGGGACTTTCTCTTTTTTTTTTTCTTCGTCGCGCCACGCTTTTACTCTTCTTTTTATTCGGGTCACGTGGTATCACCCTTTTTCGTTCACCGCATCCCACATGACCACAACAAGCAGCGCGCGCGCAAGTTCGCCCTGGACACCGGACGGGCAGCAAATGAGTGTACCACGACACGGCAGCGGCATGGTGGGCCTGCCCGTCGCAGCCATGGCGCCCATCATCTTCGAAGCGTTCAAGCCTCGAGCCAAGCCGCCGCCGGCTGTCCCCTCTCGGTGAGCGGCTTCTGCTGCATGCCTGGTGTGGATTATGTCGCTCTTTCTGCGTATACCTCCCTGGTCTCTCTTTCGGAGGCGAACCCTGCTCCAGAGCTTTCGAACCTTCCTGTGGCATGGAGTGTTTTCTGTGCAGATCTGCCTTGCACACCCGTCGCTCGAGTATTTGCGCTCTTTCTGTCCAATCCACTTGTCTATTACCAGACTTTCCAAGGTGCGTACAAAAATATATCTTGTCAACTTGCACTTTTCACTGGGAAGTTCATTTTAGAGCTTGCGTTCACTGCTGCGAAGACAAATGTTTTGTTTTTCTGCGCTCATATAATGATTGTGTACTATTCCTTTTTCATGCGCGTCTTACGTTCAGACGTCTAGAGAGACTCGGGCGGGAAGAGCCCGAAGGGTCTGTGCTGTTCTCGGAGCCGTCCGTTTGCGATCGTCCATTTGTGCCCTCTCATCAGCGCAGAGGAACGGAAGTGATCTGGCGTGCGCGTGCCGGCGTCGGTCTGCGGGGTACATGGCTTCATTTGGAGTTTCGGTCCCCGTCACGCGTGCTCAAATCCCTAGAGGCAGGTTGGCATGCGCTGAATTGTGGTGATGCTCTTGCGTGCACGCATAGTCACTGCATCAAGCAGCTAGAACACCACCGAGTAGTAGTCCGCTGAGCAGCAAAGGTCATCGCGTGCATTTTAGTGCAACAACCCCCCCCCCCCCCCCCCCAATCGCCTCCCTTATTCCACACGCTCGCACAAAGCTCGCCGCGCTCATCGTGCGATGCACGCCTCTTGCAGAACTGTCGAGCTAGTGCCGTCTCTGTAGTGGTCGCTTCGCAGGTGTGCGCCGTGTAGGGACTTGGCATAAGCCGTGCACGCCCCAAGGGTGTACGGGCAAGGCCAAGGACGTGCACGTGTTGATGCTGCGCGTGTCCGGAATCACGCAAGTCCAGATTACCGGATCGCAAAGCTTTTTAGAAAACGCGGTTCCAATGCGGAGGCCGATAACGTCGCGCTGAGGTAAGCTGGAGCAGATCAGCGGTTGAGTGGCCTTTGTCAGACGGGTGCCTGCGCAGTGTTTCGATTCCCCAAACAGCTGTGTTTCCAGAAGTCGGGCGGCAATACAGCAGACCATTCTAGCCTTGCTGGAGCGCTCTGAAACAGCGCGTGCTTTCACGACACACGTAAATGGTTGCAGCGTCGCTCACTGCATGCAACTTTTGGGTTTTTTCCCCGGGAACCTTGGGGAATTGACGCAGTTGCCTGCTTAGAAACCACAGCACTTTATGAAAGGGAAAGATTACTTGTGTGCAAAGCGTACCGTAGCGTTGGCATAAAGGGTAGAAAGAAACGGACCTGTGATAACGACAGGCACCTTCACAAGTCCGCTTCACTGCGCGCTTTGTCAAACATGCTTTACCAACTAGCCTATACCCTTACCGTACTGTAGCGCCGTTCTTTTCTACGTACTAAGTGATAGAAATCTGTATAGTAACTCAATGTTAAACGAGATTTTATTAACTATACCGTTGAAAACTTCCACGGGTATAGTGCACGGGGGAGGGGGCATCAGTAATGTAGAAAACAAACTACGCTTGAACCGCAAATATGAAATTCTTTATTTCCTATGCTTTATGAAAACTATGCATGGAGGGACTGCAGAGAAAATACTGTCCACGGACAGCTTAATCGGCGTGTTTCTGCACAGTGTCGACATACATATGGACTCGTATATGCTTCATTATGGAAGTATCCAAGTGTGTACTTGCATACCGTATTGCCGCTCGAAAAAAAAAAAAACTTCCACGTGCTTTGCGAGAAAAAAGCAGTATGTTTGCACAAAACAGTAGCAATTACGGTGATTACGTAATCGCCTTTTTAGCCATTGCGGACGGTGGTGGTCAGTACAGCAGACCCAAAGAAGGCCGCGCGTATTTATGCTTGCTGCGATGACATGAGAAAGCGCAGGAATGGTCGAGACGTGGAGCGGTTAGAACCGCGCGGTATTCATTTATGGTCATTATCTGATGCGCCCTTTCATTAAGCCTTTTTTGAGCGTGCAAACGTCAAGGCTACGCCCACTGCAAAGGCCTTTCCCATGTCTCTCCAATTAACCCTGTCCTGTGCCAGCTGCATACGGCCACCCTATCCCCTCAAACTTCTTAATTTCATCCGCCCAACTATTTTTCTGCCGCCCCCTGCTACTTTTGCCTTCTCTTGGAATCCAGTCCGTTCCTCTTAATGACCAGCGGTTATCTTACCTTCGCACTGCATGCCCTGCCTAAGCCCATTTCTTCTTGATTTCGACTAGGAGGTCTTTAATCCGTGTTCGATTTCTGACCAACTCTGCCCTCTTCCTGTCTCTTAACGTTACATCTGTCATTTTTCTTTTCATAGCTCGCTGCAACGTCCTTAACTTAAGCGGAACCCTTTTCGTTAGCATCCATGTTTCTGCCCCATAGATGAGTGTACCGGTAAGATGCAGCTGTTATGTACTTTCTAAAGAGATGTTGGTAAATTAACAGCCATTCATGAAGTGAGAGGACCTGCCAAACGCGCTCCACTCCACGCTTATTCTTCTAGTTATTTCGTTGTCGTGATTCGTTTTCATCATAGGTTCCATGTTTTATTATGCCCCACTGGTGCCATTCACATGAACTGCTCTGGACTGCTCGAAGTGTGGATATGGTGGAGTAAAGTCGCTCGAGGCCACCTATTAGTTCGCAGCCCTAAACGTAGTCTGCACTTCCGTCCTCATGTTCTAAGACGCGTTAATGAAGTCGGATGCAACACAAGAACGCAGCGGCAGATACCCTTCAAAGTAGGCCCTTCAGCCAATGACGTCCACCATTTGCCATTACGTCGCGGTTAATCCCATTCATGATCACATCTCATGATTTCACGCTAGGAGATTAATCGCGACGTCATGAGAGCCGGTCGCCGACACTGGCTGTAGTGCTTCCTTTGGGGGACATGCGCCGTTGCGTTCTTGAGTTCTATCCGACTGTAAATTAACCCTGTCCAGTGCCACTGATACCCACTGTGTCTAGGTACCTAAGATTAGATATCTTGACAGATAAGGTGGATAATTTGGAATAGATGCATTTTTTACGCTCCATCTTATCTATCAAGGTAACTATCTAATCGGTTATAATTTACGCGTCTAATCTCTGGAGGCCTCTATATTTCCTAACATCCAGAAAATGTGTACAGGTATGTCCCTTTTTTTTGTTTCGTAAAAGGTATAAAGAACTCAGTGTATCCCTCGCGAAAAACGTCCAAGGATGGTTTGTCCGCTGTCGGTTGCCGTGTAACAAGTTTGTGCCAGAAACCGAATTTGGATCAGATAGTGCTCTGCGCACATTACAGCGGGAGCTGTTAGTCGTACGTTGGACGGAACTCGCGTGTCGTTCGTCCGGTGTACGCTCAGCTGCGCACCCCGGAAGTGTGGAGTTGCGCGCCGCGGGCGTCATGGACGCGCTAGTAGAGAGCTTTAGTTTCACGTGCGTACAGAGTTCACGTACGCAAACCTGAGAAGTCTACGTAGCATACGCGCATGTCGTTTCAAACCCTTTTAGTTGCACGTACGCGACAGACGCCGCGCGTTGTTCCTAGCGCCATCTACTGACAAATGAAGACACTGCTGTAGCCACTCTAGGACAAGACGAGTCAAAGCCAAGCCAGTGAACTGCGTTGGAGCGCTGCTTCGTTAGGCTTAACAACTGGGAATCGCCCTTAATTATAGTTGAAAAACAAGATCTATTTGTCACTTGAAACGTTATGCGAGGGTAAGAATGGGCAAATCGATGGCGAATACAGCAGTTTAGAACACCATATCGCCTCGATGGATTAGAGACGAAGCTGTTATCACTGTGAAGCGGCGGACAGGGCGCCGCCATGTTTGTCAACGCTACGTACGCAAGCAACGCAAAGACCGCAACGTAAAAATCCGAATCTCACGTACGTACGTGAGACTCGCGCATACCCTTTGCGTTCTGCGCATGCGCACTGGTCACCCGTAAGAGCCCTACGTACGTGAAGCCTCTACGTACGTGAAACTAAAACTCTCTACTAAAGAGTTTTAGTCGAGCGTGTGCAACGAATGCCGGCGGGAAGCCAGGTGCGGTGCGCTTAGCGGCGGAGTGAGTTGCGTGTAGCGGCCACCGCGTGTGTAAGCAGCCTGCGTCATAAGCGGGTATGGTCGACATAGAAGGCGGCGAAGCACTTTGCTGCTCTGCATCGCCCGCAAACGGTTGACACGCGCGGAGCCGCAACGGCGCTTCGGAGAGGTGGGGATGAAAGTGAAGTTACGAGCTACACGGGGTGCTGATGCGGGATGTAGCCGCTGCGGCAGATTATGACGCCTTTTATTATCACAAACTCGGAATACGGCCCCAGCTTTCCTGTGGCCTGTGTAGCAGGAAGCTTCGGCTCTGGAACGCACATGCTGTCTTGGCGTCAGGAGGGACAGACTGATATGGAAAGCATTTCTACAAGTAGAGTCTTTAATCACTTTATTGCATCATTTTTTTTCCGTCTCCCCCATCCTCGATATCAAGCAAGTCTCCTCTGTTTCGGAGCCGGCACAGTCTGTATATTTGAGTTCTGCGAAAAAGATGCATGCAGCTGGCCGAGAATTCTGATTGCAGGGCTGTCTGCCCGAAGTCGTAGTCGAAGTTAAGTATTCACTGCGATTGGTGACAGTCACGTGTTCTTCCATTACGTTTTTTTCGTTGGGTTCGAGAATTTGATAGCGCTCTCATGATGTTTTCGTCTTATCTAAAGGCCACATAATTACGAAGTATAGGCGTGACTGTGTAGTTGCACCGCGTAGAGCGCTGCTGGCTTTGTTAGCTGAGCTGTATAGAGCGCCTCGTTAGAAGTTGCTGGAAGAGAATATACGCACTTGCCCTGCCACGCGGCGGTGGCATTTTCCTCAGAAATAGAATTTTGTATAACTGCTGCGTATGCACTCGTTAACAGAGCCCTTGGCGCCGACAGGTAGCGCGGCGCAGGTGCTTCGCCCGTGCAAGTGGGCGGGATCTGTATGCATCGCGTTTGTGAGCACTCTGTGCTCCGTCGTCGTGTGCTGTGTTCCCACCTGTGTTCGCTGAGCGCGGGCTCGACCTCGCCTCTGTAGCTCACAAACCATGTATACAAGCGGTCAGCACAGAAGTCAGCTGAACAGAACAGCTGGTCCGGCCTTTCTCAGCTGTAAAGTGAACAAGATGTTCTTCGGTTTTTTTTTTTGGTTCTTTGTGTGTATCATCATCGTCGTCATTAGCCGGCTCCGTCCATGCAGGACAAAGACATCTTCCACTGATCTCCAGTTAGCCCTATCGTGGCAGATTCCCTTTGCTCTGCAAACCCGACCGTCTGCTGCCCCTGCTACGTTTCGCTTCTATTGGAGTCCCAGCAGATTGTAAAGCCGATCGGCGGTCTGAAACTGTCACTGGTGCTAAGATTCCTCCGGGCTGATATTTGAATCCTGCGTGGACTCAAGAACAGCTCAGTTATTGCAAATATTGCCGCATTCAGCTGCGACTCGGCGTATTTCACCCACCAGATTGCTCTGCTGTGATTTTTATTTTTTTTTGCCGAGCGTTAATACAACTTGCCGAATTAACTAAGTGCATGGCTGCAGCGTTCGGCTGCGTAGCACGATTTCGCGGGTTATATCCCCGACGTGGCGGCGGCTATTAAGTGAAAGCAAAACGTAAAATGAACCCATATGTGTTGTGCAGTGTCAGTACACCTTAAAGAGCACTAAGGGAGCATTGGGGACCCTCCATATGGCATTGCTAATTGTTTTCATTTTATCGGGTTTAACGTCCCAGAGCAGCTCAGCCTATAAGGGCGCCATAGTGGAGGGCTGCGGATAATTTCGACCACCTGGGGTTCTGTAACGTGCACGAACATCGCACAGTACACGGGCATCTAGCATTTCGCCTCCATCGAAATCCGATCGCCGCAGCCGGTATGGAACCCGCGTCTTTCGGGTCAGCAGCCGAGCACCATTACTGAGCCACCACGGCGTCATGGCATTGCTAATTAATATTGTCACGTAATTAAAATCACAGGGACCCCGGAACAGGGGCGGCAGGGGGGGGGCGGTGCCCCCCCCCCATTTTTCCAGAGAGGGCAGCGCCCCCCCCCCCCCCCCCCCTCCCCCCGCCCGTCTCCAGTGGCTTGCCCTTGGGTCGTATTTTCGACAATTGAAACACTTCAGTTCCAGGACCCTTTTAATGCAAAGCACAGTGGGGCTTAGCTACTTGGCTTCATAGTTAGTTGTAAATTTACAATTTCGTATATGAGTAACCTAAACCAGCCATGTCCCAACAGAAGTCGACTGTCTGACCCGCGTACTTGATCATGATTAGTAGAATTTAAACAAATTATGCGCAAACTTTTTAAATACAACTGATCACTCCTCGTGCGTAAAGTTTAATTCCCATCCATAAAGCTTCCTATTTCAGTTCTCTTTATATTGCCCTGAATCTTTCCACCGTTCGTTCGCTCTCAAAACCGCTGGCACGCGGCTTAATTGTTTTGTTTTGTAATGCGCGATGCGACCAGATTGTTGTAGTTGCTTTTCGTTCTTTATCTCGAAGGTTCCTTGCCAGCTTTGAATTGAGTGCGGCCAAGAACTGCATGGATTCAGTTCGATGACCGCCGAGCACGCTTGTGGCTATCGCCGCTGCCGAGTCATTCAGTTCTTAGTGGGTGCGAGTCAGTCGCTTAAAGTTTATTTTGGAAGCCTTTTCTTTGTCTTCCTGACTGCTGGAGTGTCGTCACCACAACGTGACAGTTTGCATCAACCTTTGAACGTTTGAAAATTGAAAATATAAAATTTCATTCAAATGAGCATTAAATAACTAAATAACATAAGCTCGAAGTTTTACCACCCCCCTCTCCCTCACTCAAAAAAAAAAAAGTTCCAGAGTCCCTGTCTGAGCCAGTCAATCCAATCATTCTATGAGTCAATCAAGCGTTCATATAGTCGTTTGGAATGCTTCCTGTCTGCACTCCCAGTTACAGTACCCATGGACACAGCCCAGCCCATTCAGTGCTTAAATGCAGCAAAGAGTGCCCAGCCTCTTTGCTTCTCCTGCCCTTTCAGAACGGCAAGGTTTTAAAAACTACCATTTCTGTTCTGCTCGCGTTGCAGACTACGCGTCAATAGCGAGGCGCTACAGTGCGCTGCAGCTTGTCGACTTCAGATGGCTGGCACAGCATCGAGGCAGCAGGTGTACGATTGTTACTGTTTTTGTTTGTTTGTTTGTTTGTTTGTTTGTTTGTTTGATAATGCCTCATGTGCTGCTCGTCTATGAAGGCCGGCATGCGTGCAGGCTTATTGCGTCTGTCTGCTGCGACAGGGAGCTAGAGCTTCAAGCTCGCGGTTTTGTTCGGCAGACCGCTGACAGCTTCGGGGAGTTTGCAGTCGAATACTCGGATGTTTCGGCCCATGATGTGTACAAAAGCTTGTACCGGTGACCTCAGCGCTCTAAATTTGCGCGATAGACATCTATGTGAGCATGTGCATGTGGAAGCAATATGAAAAAGGACATTTTGCTAGACTCTTTAGTCGGCGCTTTCTCCCCAACTATATGCATGTGAGAACCGTCTTTTTATTTTCTGTTTTTTCTAGACGCACGATACATTGGACATGTTATTTTTTTCAAGTTCGTTGCTGTAGTGCAAACCAGTAAGGCTCTATATTTTTAATGGAGTGCACCACTTTTTCATATCAAGCCACCGCGGTGGCTCAGTGGTTATGGCGCTCGGCTGCTGACCCGAAAGACGCGGGTTTGATCCCGGCCGCGGCGGTAGCATTTCTATGGAGGCGAAATTCTAGAGGCCCGTGTACTGTGCGCGTTGTCAGTGCACGTTAAGGAACCCCGGGTGGTCGAAACTTCCGGAGCCCTTCACTACGGCGTCCCTCGTAGCCTGAGTCGCTTTGGGACGTTGAACCCCCATAAACAAAACCGTATACACCAAACTTCTCGATATCGATGTTGCCTTTACATTCAGCATGCATGGATGAGTAGTCGGCTCAAGTGCAGTAACGGTATGCGGGAACACGGTAACAGCCTGCTTATACGTTTTTCTGACAACAAATTCCGAACGTGCCGAGGAAGGCAGTCGTTTCTTTCAGGTCTTCGAACCTCTTGGGGAAGAATACTCATGCTGTTGCCGCTAACGCTTTGTCCGACTCGTGCTTTCTCTTCAGCATCGATGTCTGAGATGTCTGAGCGGGTCCTGTGTGTTCGAGCTGAAAGGATGTCTATTGACAACTAATTTTCGGAGCTATATGTGTAATAATGCCAAGGGTGGCCGCGACTACGCAGAGCGTAAGATTACTGGTTAGGTTGCGTATTGACGCAGTGCGCCTCCCCGGGCTGTACTGTCCGGAAATTTCGCGAGGGCCGTAATCGATATGTCCTCCGTCTGCCAACAGTCGACGTGACTCAGAGACGGGCATGAGGCCGTCCCCACGAAGCGGGGAGGGGCGGGGTGACAATCTCGAATTTGTGTGGCAGCATGACAGTGCTGAATCCTCCGCAGTGCTGTCCCGGGACCGTGTTTTGTGACTTATTTTCCCCATTCATTCTTGAACCCTTCTGTCGTTGTGACGTCATTACTGGGTGTCTAAGCAAGCAATATGATTCGTCGATTCCTGTATTGAAGGCGAGGTCTACCTGTGGCAAGGAAGCAAAATGGCGGGAATAGAGTACAGTCCCTGCTTAGAACGGAAGCCGCGCCGTGTGTGCGCAAAAGTTTCGTCGTGGCTAGCGCGTCATACCGATAACGGCGACGGTGATGTGTAATGATGGTGATAGTGTATCTCGTTTGTTGCAACGAGATGCTGTAAAACTTGGGCGGATTTCATAACGCTTATCTGCGCGGGTAAGCTTTCGTAAACCTATGGTCGTCCGTGCATGCAGTCCGCTGACGCTACGGATCAAAGGGAGTCAACTGGTGGGCATGAAGACTCCTGGCATTTTCCCGACCTTCCTGTCGAAAATAAAACCTGAGAAAACGCATTGTGCTTCCGATTACGGTAACCCACATGCTTGACTCCATCCAGTTAAAAAATGATAGTCTGCACGGCGATTTGAAGGTCCGTTTTGTCACGTAGCGTTGACCGCTCGTTTGAAGGCATGAATTCAGCACGAAGGAAGATTGAAGGGCGATGGGTTTATCTATTGGTCGAGCCGGGAACACCCTGCTGCTGTCAAGAGGTTAATCACTGAGACCATGATTTGACCCCATTTAATACGTGTTGCTGCACATTGTAGCCAACTTCCTTGCTATCTCTGTGGTTCCTAGAACATGCTACAGGCGACCTTATAGTGGGAACCCTATCGATACAGCACGTGTCTTGTGCCTCAAGAGAGGCCCGATAACACTACGGCGCGCTACAGCGTTGTCGCGGCGACTGTTCTTGTAGGGGATACACGCGTGTCGCAAACCGCTGCTGTCTCGTGTTTCCCGACAGCAGGTTGGCTGCGGCACGACTGATTAGGAAAAAGGTCAGTTTCTCGCGCTTCCCATCTGTTGCAGAAATACCCGTGTTCGTGCCCGCAGCGATTTGTTTCGTTCGGTGAGCGACGCGATGCTAGCTGTGCGCAGTGCACGAGGTCGCCGGTTCGATTCCCGCGGCGGCGGTCACGTCTTATTTCGAAACCATAACGGGCTGGTAGTGGACCATAGCGTGGCTCGTTTCGCTATGGATGTTGCTAACCGTTAGGTTGCTTAAAGAGACCCTGCTACACCTTTCCAGCAGAGTAAATAAACTCGCTCAATCGCTAGATTGTATTAAAATGAACACCTGGGCCAAAAAATACAGTTCTGCACGCTGCAGAGAACCCACAATCTCGCTCGAAAGTTGCCAAGACCTTCCTGGCGACTTTTTCATACTCGCGCCTTCCTCCGTGCCACGCGGTTAAGAAATGGCTATTGGTTAGATTCTTTCAGAGGTCGCGCGGCTGTCGTGGCCGCGGCCAGTCAGCCGCTTCGCGTCAGCGATCTCTGCCTCCGGGGGAAATCCCGCACGCCTCTGTATCCTGGCAGTGGGCCGAATGGGTGAGGTCATTGGAAGAGCGCTGACCTTTGAGCGTGCAAAAAGTGACGAGAGGACTGAGAATGGCGCGAAGACACTGAAATTCAAATTCTGACGGCATGCAAGTAACTAAACTTTTGCAAAGTGGATTAAAAAAATCGTTCCTATAGAGGATATTATGAAGTGGCGTCCTTTAACAACATCCCAGGCATGCCGCAACATTATTGAATAGTGTTGTTCGGCACCTTCAAATGGACGGTGAGTACAAATCGCATTTTCCCTGTATAGATATTCTGCCGCGTTCTGAGCAAAAAGGCGTTACTTTTACTAGAAACCGAGCTCTTTTATAAGCTACAAGAGGTCAAAAAATGAAATACAGGTGTCGCAGCCAGCGGCCGTTTTCGTAAGGAAACTACGGTGACGTGATGAGTTTTTCTTTTTCGCGCGGATCCCTACGGCAAGGCTACACCGCCATTAAGTTCCAGGCGGCGATCACGGAGTCCTTTTCGGTATGGACGTCACGAGTTTGAATTGATTGGTGGGAAAAAAATTTGAAATTTTAGATTAGATTTTCTCATCTTGCTACCGAACAAACATGAGCATAGCCACAAAGAGCCGCGGAATCAGTTTTTATAAAAGTAAGAGCTAAAACTGACTGGAGTTGCTTTCGGTGTCGCTTTAAGCTTTCCTTGGTTACAGTCAGCTGATAAAGAAGGTACGGCTTCTCGGGAGACGGTCTTTCCACATGCGCACGTGCGCGCTTTATCGTTCTCGGGTGTACGGTAGTCCTTGGTATATGGTTTCGCTGCTTGCGCTGCTGTGGAAACCTGTGCGCAGTATCCCGTTATCTTCAGCTGCAAGCATTCTTTCGTCCTTGGCGTTGCGTACGTGTGGCCGCAATGGCAGCTCTTATAGCCTCTCATCTCGGGGTGTGGTCTGTACATGTGTGCCATGACAGGCGAGCAGTCCGTAGTGCCGCGCGCTGTTGATATGTCCATCGTCCGAGATAAGTGCGAGGAAGTTGTGCCAGATTTCGCCGATTGTTCTAGACGTTGCTGCAGCGCGCGATAAACGGCACCTCGAAGCGGGAGGGTGATTGTTCAACTTGACGGTGGTGCTCGCCTTCTTCCCTTACCTCTCCCTGCTCCGAGGTTATAATAATAATAATAATAATAATAATAATAATAATAATAATAATAATAATAATAATAATAATAATAATAATAATAATAATAGTAATAATAATAATAATAATAATAATAATAATAATAATAATAATTGTTTTTTGTGGGAAAGGAAATGGCGCAGTATCTGTCTCATATATCGTTGGACACCTGAACCGCGCCCTAAGGGAAGGGATAAAGGAGGGAGTGAAAGAACAAAGGAAGAGAGAGGTGCCGTAGTTGAGGGCTCCGGAAAAATTTCCACCACCTGGGGATCTTTAACGTGTCGAGAATTTCGTTTTCTCTCGAACTCGCCGCTTCCTCGCGAGTGTGCGACATGGAACTGAACGAGTGCACTGGACGTTTCAGGCTTCACGCCCCGGAGTTCAATAACCCCGAAACTTGGGCTTGTTGGGTCGTACTTCTCGAAGGTTGTATAGCGCGTGAAAAACCTGGGGACGGATGCAGACTTGGTGTCTGTTCTCGAAGTTGCACGTAGTACGGGTCCTGTGCCGCGCCTCCAGGACTTCTCCGCATGCGCACTACAGCGGAGAATGGTTTGCCTGCTCCGTTTTGGCACGCGTGTATAGAAAAAAGTATCGGGTGCTGCACCTGCTCTCAAGTCTAGAGCGTGTTCGTGCTTTCAGGCTGTGAGGCAGCTCAGGTGTCGATGGAATTACACGTTCACTAGAAAACGAGTAATTGAGCGTAGTGTACTACATTTTGAAAAAAAAAAAAGTCAGCTGCTCTACAACTTGTCACTAAGAAAGAAATTGAACTGTGAAGATGCAGATGCACCTCTGGGGGAAAGGTTTTTGGTTTAGCCGCTGCCGCATAGTGTATGTGGTTTGCTTAGCTGTCCTCCGTGTTATGGTGGATTTGACGGTGAACACTAATATGAGTTAATCTGGACGATTTAGCGCTGAAGATGTTATTCCTTTGTCACAAACTAGAGGGAACATTCTCGCGGTGCTTAAACGTAGTTCCTACATCTAAATTTAGTCTTTCGGAGCGTCTTTTCGTAGAAACATGTCGCCGTGAGTTCCTTCTGCGCCTGTATAATCGTTTCGAATATTTTTACACAAAAGTTATCTTGTCGTGACATTGAATCACTTGTTTTTTTTTTCTCTATAAAATTGTTCCGTAAGTTTTATGAGTTCACACATTCAACATTTTATGTGCTTTCCCTCTTGGTATTAAACTTTCCGGCAGAATAATAGTTATGCGAGGTCGTCTCTTATTTCGCATCATCTCTCATTGTCGCAAGAAAACTCTGCAGAACAGCGTCGGAATGACCGCGGCTGCTGCAGGACGGCGATCGTAAGACAGCATGTGGTGAGAACCCTGTCCTGCAGTGAACGTAATTCAGCTGATGTTATTATGATGACAGCTGTTGTGAGGAATAGCCGCCGCCAGGTGTATTGGTGTTAATGTCAGCGGCGTCTGAGTGTCGTGTATTATTCCGAATCATGTGAATAGTTCTACAGTTTCATTAGCTTAGCTAGCACAGCCACATGTTAGATTACACCTACCCCATGATGGGTTATGACTTATATTATTCACGGCGGCTTTACACCTACCCCATGATGGGATATGACATATGTATTATTCACGGCGCTACGGAATTGAGTGATTTAAATATAACAACGTCTGATGAATGCCTTTCAGTGAGAAAAAAACCCTCTTCTCTTAAAAGTTGCGAGGCTGCTGCGAACAACCGAACAAGCCGTTATAAAATAATGCTATTTCCATCTTTTTTTTTTAAACCGTACCTGAAGGCACTGTCACGCGAAAAGTTATAGGCGAGAAACGAAATTCAGGTAAGAAGCTGCCCGGGTTCAAAGTTCAAATGCCAAATTTACTATGCAGCAGCATGGGTGCGGTCCAGAACTCTTGCAGGACCCCACCCCATGCATTCCACTTCATTGTGGACAGGAGCGTGAGATTTTTTTTATTTCTGTTGCTTTCCGTCATCGTTAACCGGAAGAGATAGGCCTTTTGTTTCTCGCTGGAGTTTCAGGCATTATTTATTCGCTCGTCTTCGTTGTCAGCCAGTCTACCTGCTTCCTGCGTCGTCGGTAAGGCGGTGTGTGTAAGGGCTGTGGCAGCGTCTTGCACTGCTTTTCTTGCGTGACCTTTTTCGTGTTTGGTGACCTTTTTCGTGTTTGGGGAGGTGTATGGGCTTGGTGCCTGGTGAAGTTGCCAAGAGTTAGCTTGCCGGCGATGCGACCACCACCCCTTTCATCTGTGATGCGTCGAGCAGATACACACACACTGCTCTCGTAGTCTAATATTAATGGGTAACCCAGGACGAAGGGTCGCGGTATTCAGTTCTGCACGATAGGAACAGCGCCGCGTAGGGAAGCGTGTGTGGGCACAACAGCTTTGCTGCACCTGCGGAAGAAAATTCGTGAAAGCCGCTTAGGATGTCGTTCTCACGCGGTCGTGAAGCTACTTCCCGTTGCATGGTCGCGTAACGAAGTTTTGCGGGATAGCTGGTGTAGCATAGTACGCGTGGGCATCCCTACGGGGATGAAACCGGCGGCGCTTCAACCGCCTGCCCCGCGTGTCGTCGCCGTCTCCCGCGGCAACGCTCTTTTCCTCCCTCTCTTCAGTGCTCTCAACCCGTTTTCCCCATTTTTCTCTCCCGTTTTTTCCATCGCAGTGGCGGCGTAGGCGGCCGGCGTGCCTCCCCCTCCGCGGCGGCGGCGCCCGATGTCGTCGCCGCCGACGAGGGCGCCCCGTTTGCCTCTGGCGGCAGCAACGGCATCATCGCGCTCCCCGCCGACGCCGCGATGGCGGCTGCCCCTCGCCGCATCGCCGTTGAGCAGCAGCAGCAGCAGCAGCAGCAACCGCCGGCGTCGGCGTCGTCAGCAGCCTCCACACCCGTGGAAGAGGCCGCGCCTTCCTGGTGAGCACGCTTCGCCGCTTGGCGAGCTTCCTCTTCTCTCTCGCCATGCGGGAAAGCACCGCGCGTTCGTGGCGCGGGGTCAGCAAGCGCGCGGCAGTGCAGCCCGCCTGCGAGGGTGAACCCGTGCTGGCGCGAGCGACGCGGAAGCAGAGGCCGCGCTCGATCGTCAACGTGGCGACGGGAGAGGAACACGAGCCTCGCCTGTTGTGTCGTCCTCGGGAAGGAAAGGAACAGGTCCGCGGGGACGACTCGCCGATGTCTTGTGTGTACTTCGTTTTTTTTTTATGTCTCCGGAGCCGCAGTCGATGCCGGAGTGTCCTGAGACACTGTCAAAGTGCATTTTCCAAAAGGTAGTTTTCCTTTCACAGATGGAACCCATCTTTCCATATAGGAGGAGCTCGTGCGAGCGCATTGCTGTCGCGAGAGACCGAACGAGGCGCGAAGTGGTTCGCGAGGTCAACAGTCTCCGAACGTCGGAAGGCGACGGGCGATTCATCTTCGCTTCGAGCGCACTCACTGAGCGGCCGAGGCGCGACCGTCGCGGGCCTGGGGATGCCTTCGCGCGCACGCAGATGCAGTGCCAGGCACATCCAACCAGGCGCTCTCCATCGAACGCATCCCGTGGCGCTCGCGTGCGGGCATCCGCGCTGCTTTTTGTGCGCGACGGATCCCGGCGCGGACCCGCGGGGCGCTTCGCTGCACCGCGCCAGTGCGTTCGGCGGCGGCTGCACGGAGAGTTCGCGCTGCGGGACGGCGGAACGAAATCGCCCAACTTAAGGCGCATTCACATGCACTACACCAAATTTTCGACGAGCGAAGCGAATTCGCTTCGCCGGAAAAAAGGGTCCTGTTCTCATTTACACCGCCCGCGACGGCGGAACCGACGCGTAACTGCGGCTGCTTCTCGCTTTTTCACGAAAGCAGCGAGATCTAACGGCAGTTTCTTTTCACGTACTTCCAATTCGCGAAGGAAGCGAGTGCGCGCGTGAGCCCCCGCGGATAATTCGCGCGCTTTTCTGTCGTCGGTTGCGCGGCTGCACACTGGCTTGCGCCGTATGTACGGATGCGTATTTTTAACGCAGTCCTCGTTTCATTTCTCGGATTTGAGCTTGTAGCGGAAAAGTAATGGCGACCATTTCAGAGGAGGCGATTTTTTTTCGATTCTCCTTTGCAACTCTGTAATTGATATGCTGGAAGAGTTGCGAAAGGCAGATGAAAGGTCAGTACGCGCCGGAGGCGGTGGTGGGTGCACCCTTCTTTGCAGGGACGCTCCCGTTTGGGCCAAGGCTGCAACCTCCTGCCGCTGGTTCGGGACAGGGGCGTGGAGTATTACGGAGAATAAGTTCATGTAAACTTCGTCGTGACATCAATATGCGAAGCGCTGTCACCTCACTGGCTTGAGTTATTTTTTCGGCAGCTACCTGAGTGTGTCACCGAGCAGCTTCGACACCTTTTTAGAGGTCCTTTCGCCTGATCGTAGCCAGAAAAAGGCACGCTGTTCAGTAAGGTGTAGCCTGTGTATCACCGCCTGGCGCAGGCTATCGTGCAGGTGAGGTGAAGATCTCATTTATTTTGTGGACGAGATTGTGCACTGTTGCTTTTATTTTCTATTTGGATTGTCATGTCTGAGACAGCAGTTCGTAACGTGTGCAAAAATTGTGGAGTGCTTATATTATGAACCGATTTTGCCCCGTTTAAGTTTTGCGTCCGTTCATTGTGCCGTCTGCCCGTGAGCTTCTTTATTTCGGAAGCTCAATGTTCTACAGTTGTGCCACTCCAGCTTCGCGGTAGCATAAAGGGTTCACAGGGCTAAAATGTTTTGTGCTTCGGTCCTCCAGAAAAGAAATTTGCCTTCAGTCGCTGTTAGGGACGTCGGTATAGTGTCTGGAATAGTTTCGAAAACAACCATCCGTCCCGTTTCAGGCTGAATACGCGAAACGTAC
Organism: Amblyomma americanum; assembly: GCF_052857255.1. NCBI lineage: Eukaryota > Metazoa > Arthropoda > Arachnida > Ixodida > Ixodidae > Amblyomma > Amblyomma americanum. Next base: position 14,740,644 of record NC_135502.1, on the reverse strand, counting down.
TGTGCTGGCACTCGAAAACAGTACAAACAGCGGCACGAGCGAAATGATCAGCTGGCTTCGCAGTACATAATACATGCCTCGTGTTACCGCTGTCATGCTTGCCGCCATACTGGATTTTGACCGGACGTGACGTCAACGGTCCTTCGTCGCTTCCGCGCCGAAGGCGGGAAAATGGGCCCCGGACCGATCGCGGCCGAATCTGGGCGAATCCGCTTCGCTCGCCGGAAATTTGGTGTAGTGTGAATGCGCCTTTAGGATGCTTCGTTTGTCCACCCTGTAGATGGCGGCGATTCTCATTTGCTCCTCGTGCGGTGCCTTGTCCCGGGGGAAATGCGCTCGAGCGGCGAAGAAGCGAAGGTGTCGGCCTGCGCAGTACCATGTCAGCGTCGAAGGAAACGCGAACAGGACAACAAACATGAAAAATATTAGTTGCTAGAGGAGAAATATAGGCGGGGGTTCATTAACATTTCTACGCACTGGTCTTCGCTCCATCGGAGAGATCAAGACCAAGCACTATAGTATCCAGTCTCCTTCAACTGAAATCTCGCCTTGCTGTTCGCGTTTCATTTAACGGTATGTATGCGATACGCAGTATGTGTTCGAAATTATATAACCAGTCTTATTTTTACTTCTATGTGGAGCCTGAGAGGGCATCGTGGGGGCCATAATCCCGGAGGAATGCTACTCAGAAAAAATAAATAAAAAATGCCTCTCACTGGGGACACCGCTGGTTACGTGAAAATCGAGCGTTCCTTTTCGTAGTGCTTCGACCGGCGTACATCTCGGCCTGGGTCGTGGCGTGATAGCAGCGTTCCTTGCCCCCACCGTCGTTATTGTCACCTGAAGCTCGGCCGAAAGGCCCATGCCGTGTCAGCGGCGCGTTAACGGGAAGCGGTCGGGGGAAGAGGAGGGGGTTAGACAGCCCCACGCAGTTAAGCGCGCGACGATTCGCACTGGGCCGCTCGTCGCCGTTGTGCGGCCGCTGGGACGTTGATGATGGGCTCCTTGCGTGCCTCAGCGGAAGGGATTCATTGACGCCGCCGCTCCCTCTCTCCCTCTATCTCACACACACACACACGTGCTGTCCCTTACCACGCGTGCGCGCGCTGTCAGTGCGGAACAGTGGCAGCGCGAAAGTACATAATCTGCTCTCCCACGCCGCGCGGTTTAGTGAGCCAGCACACTTCTTCCACCGCGCATGTCGATCGAGCGGGAAGAACTGTGCCCCCGACGTTTCGATCTCTCGTTTTCTTTTTTTTTTTATTTCGCGCGCCGTAATAACGGCGCACCATCATCAGGCAAGCGCTAGAAACAAAGCGGTTACGGTGGGCAAGCTAAGAGGCCTGGAGCCTCGCGTGCTGTCTCTAGGCGTTCGTACTGCGCCTTTCTGCCTTTTAGTCCCAGCGTCAGTACGCGCGCGCTGCGCCGAGGAAAGGAAACTGAGGCGGAAAAGCACGTGGTGTGTCTCCTCCTTTATGGGCGCAGATCGTATTGCTACTACGCCCTTAGCGGCCGAGTAACGTCGCCCGCTATCCAGAAAAAAGAAAATGTATATATACAGTCGGTATATATCAAGCGCGCGTCCTTGACAGCCCCGAGGATCGAATGAGCGGCGGTAGTTGTTTGCTGTCGATGAGGACGCCTTGAAGCGACGCGCGGAATTTTCGTCTGGAGTAAATAAATCTGAGACCCGCACCTTCGCGCAGACTCGAGCAATGAGCTAGCTGCGCCACTAGCCTGAAAGGCTAGTCCCGGGCGCAAGAGTAATAAAAAGAAAACGAACGAACACACACAAACACACAAACCGGAGCGCAGTCGCTAACGTCCTTATTGAACGCATCGCCATCTTGGCACCCATCCAGATAACGACTTCGCGTCAAAACAGAGTGACCGTGCGTGGACATTTCGCTGGCTTTCTGGTCGCAGCCCCCTTGCGACGGCCAAGTAAAGACGAGATAGGGCATTTAGTGTTTAAAAATTTCGGTACTGAGAGCAGAAAATGTCACTGTCACAATCATTTTCTTGAACAGTGCCCGCAAGTACAGGAAGCGAGTGGGTCTTCCCACGTAGAGCTTTTATTTAGGGTGTGTAATACCGGCTATTTCATCTAGCATGTTCTGCAAGTTTTAAAAGAACACGTTTTTTGAGTTCGAACAGCGCTTTCTTCGACATAGCGTTGTCAGCGATGGAGCGCATTAGAATACAGCTGAGACGTGCTAACTAGTAGACTGCTTAACTAATATTGAATGGTTAACTTTTTAACTACCTATTAATGCTAGTCTCCTCATTTTTTGAGAGGCGTATTGCCCACCGTAAGTAATATTCGTATCAGTTTTTAGAATTTCAAAAACTCAGTTACCCACGGCGCTGTCGTCCATCAAATTTCGCCTCATCGGTCCAAAATACATGAGCTTCCGAGAAGCTTGCAGGCAAAACAATTTCTGCAGTGCACGTAACTCGTCGAAATAGCGAAAATGTGTTGAGCCAGACCTACAGGGATAACTGCGTGGATAACTGCGAAAGGATAACAGACATTGAGAGAAAGTAGAGAAGTGAAATCGTGGCGGCGGCAGCATGACAGAGGGGCGCTACACATTACCGTATATCTTGAAGCACATATATATAAAGCGAGGGTCTCTTACCTGCCACCAAAAGAAGTCGCGAGAGGGCAGCGCACCTCTCATGCCGCCCATATATGTGACAACTTCAATTCTGTCGCCTCGGACGTAAAGTGAAACAGTGCCTCACAACAGGGTGCGGACGTGGGCGATCACTAGCCCTTGAGTTCTGAATTACAAGTTATACCCCTGTCACACGGGCACTTGTAAGGCCTTAGAAATTGAGGTCCTTTGTCCCAAAGGCGCGTGACGCGCATCTATACGGCAAAGCGTCGAGACCTTTGCGATAAAGTTCCGTAGCAATAAAGGCGGCCGTCAGCGGCCTTAAAGTTGCTTAAAGGAGCAACCCAGACGGCAGCGCCAGCTAGCGAGCGCAAAGAATAAAAAATTGACGCAATTTTTAGTTTTGAAACCGTAAAAATTATCTAATTTATCTTATTCAATGGTTAATTTTGCGTCACAGTGAACTTAACCGTAGAGGAGGCTATGACCAAAGACATCCACACTGCTAAGAAAGGACTTGAACGCTTTTCAGCAGCCGCATCGACACACACGTGCTTGCGCATCTCGCTTTGCTGTTTTTTCTTCGTTTGCTCTTTGTTGAGTGCGCGTTTTGAGTTTGCTTGTGTGCACAAAGACACAAGCAACAAAGCACGCTTCTCGAACACAACGAGGAGCCGAACGGAAAAGTGCGCCTACCGTGGTCGGACCGAGAACGATGAAAAAAAAAAAAGAAACTTTGTTTCAAAATATCTGTTTCTCACCGTCAGAACACTCGTTTATTATCGTGATAGCTACTTTTTCCAACATAAACGAATGCACTCTTAGGTGAAGTGCTACCGTCTGCTTTAATTTCATAATGTTACTAGCGCCGCTTCACACACAGCGGTGACTTTTGGCATTCACGGAGGCCGCGTTCTAGCTCCTTTGGATTTGCCGTGTAGCAGCGTCGCTGCTCCTTTTCGGTTTTCCTCCTTTAGTGCAATAAGACAACTTTACGGCAAAGGCCGAGAAGAAGTCCCGTGTGACAGGGGTATTAGACACGGTGAGCAACCGGCCAGTGTAAAGTGGGATACAGAGATTCGATGCAGTGAAAAGGCAAGGTGTCAGTGCCATGGCATTCTAGAAGAGGGGTCGAAACCTCTAGCGCCAGCGAGGCAAGCAAGGCTTCACAGCTATCATTCCATTGGCGAAACTCCCCATAGGGATCGACGAATCATAAAGTGGCACCCTGATTGATATTCATGTAAACTGCAGAGGGATCTGGTGGAAAAAAAGAACTGACAGTGCGCCGCCAATGGCTGGCTAGCTGGCTGGCTGCCAAGGTTGCGGGGCACGTCACCATCTGATAGCCTTCAGAAATGGGCCGCAGGGCATGGTCGAGTTTTGATTTTCGTAGGATTAAGGAGGCTGCGAAGCACCTTCTGTGGAGAACACGTAAACTCGCTCGATCACTGCATTCTCTTGTCATGAACATTTGAGCCAAATAATACACTTCTGCACGCAGCAGAGCACCGATTGTTCATGAACACCTGAGCTAAATAATACACTTCTACACGCAGCAGAGGACCCACAATCACGCACGAAAGTTGGCGAGCCCTTCCCGGCGACTTTTCCATGCTTGCGCCCTCCTCCGTCGCACGCTCCTGCGTAATTGTGTTCCGAGATGGCTATTGGCTTGACTCTTTCAGGCGTCACGCAGCTACCATGGCCGCGGCCAGTCAGCAACTTCGCTCCGGCGGCTCAGCTCCTCCCTCACCCCTGCCCGGGAAATTCCCGCGCGCGTCGGCGGTGGGGCCGGCGGAGGAGCCTTTGAGCGTACAAAAAGTGACGAAAGGAGAGGAAAAGGCGCGAAGAGGATGAAATTTAAAATTTTAACTACATATAACTTGGCTTCTACAAAACGCGTCGAGAAAATTCTTGCTGGGGGATATTTGTGAAGTGGCGGCCATCAACATCAGAGCCCCTCGGGTTTTGAAAGGGGCACCTCGCTAAGTACTTACTCCTGCTGGGCAGTGCGGTGACATTGTGAGAGCATTTGTGCATGTTAGGTTTGTGTGTCTCGTGACCCTCCGTCCGCCTTCACGCGGCGGCAGGCATGAAAGATGGAACAGCTGCCGCCCATCCTGCAGCGGCGGGCCGCACTCTAATCAGCCGGTGCGCATGCCGCTCGACTTACCGAGCAGGCATCGAGACACACGCGCCTTCCACACGGGGACGCGCCGAGGGGGGACCCCAGCTGTGGCGCTTGTGCAACGGGGTGGCCCTTCTTTTTTACCAAATTGTTTTCTTGCATTGCATTACGGTGCCCTGTTCCGATATTTTTTTTTGTTAATGCATTACTGACTTTTCACTGCCTGGGGTATGCCTTGCCTTTCGCACGTTTTCCTTTGTCAGTTAATTCAGAGATTAATAATTCATAGTTACGGCAGACACGAGTGCGTACACCACAACAAGCTCTTCGTCCCGTGTTGCTCTTCTAGTGTGTGCCTGCCTATGCCATAACTAAATGCTGCATCCGCTTGTGCGTTCCTGCCGCTTGTCAAAACAGCGTTTCTCTTGGAGCTTGCGATTTTCGTTGCAAACGAGAATGCTGGGAAAGAGGGAGAGATGGTAAATGGCTCGTGGGAAAAAAAAAAGTGGTGCCGGCGTGTGTCATTATCAGCGCGAGAGATGCACGAAGACGTCGTTCTTTCATTGTGCGATAATTTGCAGTTCGCTTTTCAGTGAACATTCTCCTGAAACGCACATTGCGGTCTGGCTTAATTACGTTTTAATTGAGTGGCGCGGTCTCGATGCGACGCAGGCTGGCGGCACGCGTGGACCGCGCGCGCCCAAGGGCCGTTAGCCGAGGCAGGGCTCCTAATTATTAAGCGCCCTCCTCGTGTGCAGCACCGCGGAAGCGGGAACAATCGAGGGTGGTTCTTAACAGGACGTTCACCGAAAGACGAGCGAGCAATGACCGCCGCTTGCCATGGCAACGCTGCACGGGGCGGTGTTAATTCTGGTCCGTTTCCCTTGTGCTTTCTTGTGGAGCTAGCTCGATCCGAACACGTGCGCACTTGAGGCGCAGGTACTCCCGTCACTCGCCTTTGAGCCGCGGACTCAGACTATAGGACAGGTGGTTATTAATAATAATCAGCGAAACTGCTTTCAGTTAAGTAGATTAGTGCCTTCTCCTGTCTTTCCTTCTCTCCTTCCTTCCTTCCTTCCTATGGTGACTCGATGCGCGCGCTCCCCCACCGCCGTGCAGGATGAAGACAACCGCGCCATCTGCTACGGCGTCCGCCATCTTGTGGCCCACTCTGTAGGCAGCCAACGGGCACCGCTCAGCTGGATGTAGAGTTCGTTTTAAAAATTGGGGGGGCTTGCTGCGTTAAGAATGTGAGGAAAACACCGAAACAAGCATCGGCGGTGAAAATGGTCAGTGATTGACGCTGTATGACCTTTCATTGTCAATTTCACTGACGGCTTGATTTATTGGCAGGCGAAAACCGCCTTCTCGACAGCTGCGTGAGGACCTTTTGGCTGCCGGTTGAATATTAAATTTGATTATAAAGCAGAGCGTAGTCACGGGACACAAGAAAAGGTGGCATGTCACACCTTGCTTCCAAGTCTGTTCTAGCTTTATCACCGACTACCCCTGTTACAGGCTGTATGCTGCCGCGCCGAGTGGGAAGCAGTGATGATGATGATGATGTCACATAATCGCTCTGCGGCTGGAAGTATGCCGTGCCTAAGTGGCGTTCTACGAATGTTAAATTGTAATTTCAGCGGTGATGTGAACTGCAGCGAAGGTTGCATTTCTTCATTTGATGATACATTACCCGAGCTGTATAGTGCTTTTTAAGTGCGAAAAATGATTTAGCTCACCAGTGGGCTTCATATGTGAGGCAGATCATACACAACTTTTTTTTCCTGCCCTCGTGTAGGGGTCTTAGTTCCAGGAAACAGCTGGTCCTGCCGAATAAAGAGAAGTGGAAGAAACTGGCCACCGCTATCAGTTTTGGGGAAGTCCTTTGTCGCCACGATCTTTGAAGGTCGCTCTCATCTCTGAAAAGCAGGTGCGGCTGTGTCGCCTCCCGCCTCAATCCGTTCCAGCAGAAGCAACCCCCCTGAACATTTCATAAGGGAGGAAACTATACAAATTTCCTTGACCGGATGCAATGATTGGATATGCGGAGGTTCGTGCTGCGATATGTGACTTTTCTGTCTGCGAATGGTCGCCTAAGCAGTCACTCCACGTGGCTCCCAAGACAACCGATCAAAAGAGTGCTGAGGTAGTACGACTTTCGTATTAAGCTCTGCTCTGAATTTGGGCAATGGTAAGTTGCTGGGATTGGAAGAAGGAACAGGATTACGAAATGAACCTTTCAAACTTTCGCTATAATTTAGTCTTTTGCAAAATATGCGGCTCAGTATATAAATATCTAAGTTTGGTTCATGAGTGATATGACGATTGAGCACAAAAAAGACTGAAAAACATAATTCCTAAATTTGAAGGCTAGACTGTCACTCTAGCCTACAGACTACGGGCAGTGGACTAAGTAGTCATTTTAAAAATTGGAAACGGCACTCTTACACATTATGCGCTCAAGACAGCAACGACAACGACCATGCTCTGGATCACCCCTCTTCATTTCACAAGCCTTCGTTCTTTACCTCGCGTTGTGCAGAAAGTTCTAGGAGCCTACAGACAAGATTCTTCTATTTTGCCTAGCCCGGCCATTACGCCCCGCCCACCAAATTTCTGCGGTTCAATGGCCAAGTAGCTGCCAGTTCATCGTCACTCATCATTCGTCATGTTATCAATTAGCACAAAATCATTCGGAAGTTTCCTGGAATCGCACTTCATCGAGCGAAAGAAAAAAAAAAGGAAGTTTCAAGCTCTCTCTACATGCCACTACATCTTACACAATTTATTTCATCGTAAGCAAAACAAACGTGTACAGAGCGCTGGTGACACGAATGGCTCAGCATTTACATCCTTAAGCGCGCCGTAGCATTTATACAACGAAGAGCAAAGCGTTTATGTAATCCAAAAATTCTAGCAGTTGTGCGCGCGCATATATGATCAAGAGATGAAGAATACATGAAGGGTAGATAGATGCCGTGGGCAAAACCACGCAAATGAACGGCCAACTTGGCGAATACAGAAATGCGCACGCAGGACCAGTCCGTTGGCAGCCACTTGTCGCGCTTGATTTTTACCAGCCAGAGGAGTATTTTATTTTCTTTCGGAAATCGGAACATCTCAGTCATTTCGCGAGTGGTTCGTGCATTGGGGCACACAAAACACACGCATTTAGCACAAAAAACGCTGCGCGTGTCTTCCCCAACCGGCAGCGGCGAAGCGTGGGCGCCGCAATGGCCGCCACCGCTCGAAAGGACGGCGTTCAGTGTAGCGGCGTTGACCTCTTCAAAGAATTACTCCACCCTCCTGCGCGCTCATCGAGGCACCCTAGTCCTTCCTTCATTTCTTTCTTTCTTTCTTTCTTTCTTCAGAATAACTTCAATTCAATTCCCTCCTTTATTTCTCATTTCCTTCCGTCCTTCCTTTTCTCCTCTCTTTCCTTTCTTCTAACTTCCTTGTCTTCCTTTCCTCCTTCCCTTCCTTGCAATTTTCTTCCTGTCTCCCTCATTTCCTTCCTTATTTCTCCATTCCTTCCTTTCTTCATTTCCTTCCTTCCCCTCTCTCTTTCTCTTCTTTCGTGCTCCTTCTTTTTTCTTCTTGTTTTCTTTTGTCTTCCGTTCTTTCCTTTCTTCTTAACTCTTTGCGTTCACTGTGTGCGGCAGGCTACGCCTACGCTGGCTCGACACTTTTCTGTTGCTGGAAGGCCGTTAATGAAACTCGATCGTTTTCATAGCTGAACAAGTACGCGCCAACCGAGCACAGTCGACTTTCCCGTCGTATGTCTAGATGCGGATAGATTCTCGATTCAAGAGAAATGCCGCTTCCAACACAGTGCAGCGAAAGGGCCTAGCCACCGCGCTGGCTGAGTGGTTATGGCGCTCGGCTGCTGGCCCGAAAGACACGGGTTCGATCCCGGCCGCGGCGGTAAAATTTCGATGGAGGCGAAATTCTAGAGGCCCGTGTACTGTGCGATGTCAGTGCACGTTAAAGAACCCCAGGTGGTCGAAATTTCCGGAGCCCTTCACTACGGCGTCTCTCATAGCCTGGGTCGCTTTGGGACGTTAAACCCCCATAAACCAAGCCAAACGACGAAGGGGCCACCGTACTTGTACAGGAACTTCTCACATAATCCTCGCTTGCGGATTGGCGTCCAAAGCCAGACAAAGTCTCCGGCAGAGTAAGTCACTGCACGATGACGCAGGTCGTAATATTCTTTCGAACGGCGTTGTGAGGCCAGGGTACGTAAGCGCGCTATACGACGGGCTTCTTCGGCACGGCATAGTATCTGGCCAACGGACGCGTTTTCGTTGGGGGAAAACGGGAATATGGTGTAGAGAAAAACGCGGGGCGTTCTGGCATTGAGCAAATAGAAGGGAGAATAGCCGGTGACCTCATGATTGGCAGCGTTATAGGCGTACGTCACATACGGTAGCACTGCGTCCCAGTTGCGATGATCAGAGGAGGCGTACATGGACAACATGGTTTTCAGAGTGCGGTTGGTGCGCTCGGTGTCCGTTGGACTGCGGGTGGTACGGTGTGGAGTGTCGGTAGTCCGATCCACGAAGCCGGAGCATTTCTTCCACGACATCAGCTGTAAATTGCCTTCCACGATCACTTATTATAACACGAGGTGCGCCATGGCGAAGAATAATAGTGTGTAGGAGAAACGTTGAAACATCGCCAGCCTTTGCGGTAACGAGAGCGGCGGTCTCCACGTATCTGGTGAGATAGTCTACACACACAGTCACCCAGCGGCGTCCTCTAAGACTTTGGGAAAGGACCAAGCAGGTCGATCCCAACCTTTTCAAAAGGGGAAGTGGGTGTTTTGACGGGCTGCAAAGGACCGGCCGGCGTGGTGGTTCGTGCCTTAAATCGTTGGCATTCTTCACATGTTGCAAAGTATACTGCTTGGTGGTCTTATAATCTTGCGGCCAATAAAAACGCTGGCGAATTCGGTGCAGAGTGCGAGAGAAGCCTAGATGTCCAGGTGTGATGTCATTGTGCAAAACTTGCACGCGGAGACTTTTTGGAACGACCAAAAGCAGGGCAGCACCATCGACGGAGTAGTTCTTCTTGAACAAAATGCCATCTTTGACAGTAAATGGCGTTGAATCTGCTCTGCCTTGTGCCACTTCTATAAGGAGTTGCAGTGAGTGGTCGCTACGTTGCTCTCGCCGAAAGGTCGCCATACTGGGGAACGTTGGCGCGAGCGAGGCTAAACACCCTTCGAAACAGTCTTCATCGTTGACTGAGGTCGGCAATGGGTGGCGTGACAAGCAGTCTGCATCAGCGTGATGGCGGCCACCTTTGTACGAGACAGCAAAGGTATACAGCAATGCCCAGCGCGCCAGACGACCAGATGGATCACGATGTCCGAGGAGCCAGCATAGAGAATGATGGTCTGTGACAATCGTGAAGTGGCGTCCGTGTAGGTAGGGTCGGAACTTGTGCACAGCGAACAGAACTCAATAGTCGTCGAGCCAGATGTTCGAACGGGGCGAAAAAAAAATGTTTTGGTGCCACGTGCCTTCGTGGATTCGGTGGGTGGTCATGCACACCTCTGGACTGTGAATGCGCCTGTTCGTCTTCCTTCTGGTATAGTACTCGCGAGATTTGAGAACCATGTGACCTCTACCATTGAAACTATTTCTCGCTGCAGCGGAGCCGAGCGAGCAACGTCTGAATATTGTGCTGCGTTCGAACGCATGGTCAACAAATCGCTCCCTTCTAGTGAACGCCGTACCCTGAAAGACATTTTTGACGAATCATGTCCAAGTATTCGACTTTGCCTCCAACGGATCTGGTAGCCATTTCCCAGCCTCTCGACTATAGCATAAAATTGACACTGGAAACGCATCCCCTATTCGCCAAAAAGCTTAGAGTGTCTCCGGCTGAGCGCAAGATAATTCAAGAACAAGTGGACGACATGCTGCAGAAAGGAGTCATCCAAGAGTCTTCCAGTCCGTGGGCCGCACCTGTGATCCTAGTCCGGAAAAAAGACAATTCTGCGTTGACTACAGTCGTTTAAATGCGCCAACCAAGAAAGACGTGTACCCAGCACCTCCACCTAATGTAGCTGAAATGGCTTAAGTACAGGTGGGAGGTTTACGGGTGAAAGCTGGTCGCTGACGGCCCAGAGCCCAGATCAGTCGGCGCGCGCCTCTCTCTTCTTCCTCCATCTATTCGGCGTAAATATATATATATATATATATATATATATAGTTGCGCTTCTGTCACAGTACTCACGGTATAGTTCAGTTCAGCGGCTAATGCTTAATTGATGCAGCTTTACTGCAAACGCCGCGATCCGTCTCAGACATATCTCTGGCGTTCTTTGATGGCGGCCTTTTTAACTGACTCTCTGGTTTGCCCTAGACACTGCTTGGTAGGGGAAAAAAATCGAGAGATAAACTGGAAACATGAGCGTTTCTTCCCGTCGGAATGGCCACTATACGGCGCGATAGGAGTTTCCAGACCCAAGTGTTGCGCGATAGAGGGGTCGTTTGCTGAGAACGCGCGCCGCGTAGAGCACCACTTGAAGTACGCCGAGCAGTAAGCGCGCGCGGGTTTCGAAAGCCCGCGGAGGAGCTGGTTTTTATCGGCGATTATCGATAGGAATAGCTTGCTAAGCCGCTGAGGACGCACTGAGAGGACCCTTTGAGGCCGCCGTATTTCTTCGCTGGCCGCATTTTGCCATTGAACAGCGAAGGATGTTGTGCTGACGTTTTCGCTGCGTGTTACATGAGCGGGTAAACGCATGGATGCTCGCCGACGGCGCGACTCCTTTGTCGGGCGGTGATCTCCACTTTCTCGTTGCAAGTGGCCGACATGTGTCCGTATGCGGATTGTGCAGTGGCCCGACGAGCTGCGTTCGGGGCTGAGCGCGGCTTATTGTCGCGTACAACTTGTGCCGTGTGATCCTATAGACAACACCTACACCTCACTATGCCCAGCACCGTGTCGTTTTGGTGTCGTCCTACTATGCTGCATCGACAGTGGAGTAAAAGTAGTCATACATCTGCCGATTCTGGCATCAGGTAAGCAAGGGTGCGACTATATCTTGACTACATATACATTGGCGGCATATTTTGTGACTGCAGCGCGGGATTAAATTTTCTGATTCGTTCGAGTGTCGCGACTATGACGCTCTTGTGCCTACGCAAGTCGTCGCGTTTACGGTGCAGACATTTTTCTTTCTTCGGATGTCTTTTTGTGAATGTCGCTGATTGTGTTCTTGTCTTCGTGTCCTCTGCGTCGAGCGCGCAGCTGTACCGTGCTGTGTATGTGTCGTGCATATGCGTTCGTCCGCAGCATTGCTGACGGCCCGCTTCGATCATCCCTTAATCCTGGTCACGTTTCGGGACAGCAGGGGAAGAAAAAACCATGGCTGGTCGCGCGCGCGCCTAGCACGCTAATGCCGCGGCTGCGTTCCGTCAGTTACAGTGCAGCGCTGTTCCGTGTACACGTGTACGCGCCCTCATTTTGATGACCCACGCCGCAAGTTGCACGTTAGGCTGGGGCAGTGTTTCAAGTCCCGCGTATACACTGTGTCCCAGCTAACTTTAGCCAAGGTTAAAAAATATGCCGCGGCACTCTAAGACGACGCGACCAAATGCATGTTGCTGGCTATTCTATGAAACAACTCACTTGTTTGTATTGTGCTTAATTGCATAATTAATCGAGATTAATTAAACGACTTCGCAGGCAATGAAGATAGGCGAAAAAGTCCAATCAGAAAGCTGTAGAGCGGTCCGCGAAACGTCCAACTGAACAGTTTCTAACTTTCCATCTATTACGTATCGGCTTTTTTTTTTTTCGCGTTCTGCAGATTCCCGCGAATTACAAAAAAAAATACCAAGTGAAATGTTCACTAACGCGCTGCGATTGCAGTGCTCTCAAACGTTCCGCGTAGGAACGAACAGATCATTTAGTCCGGTGTGCTTCTTAAAAGGTGACAGGGCTACGACGCAGGCGTTGGCTGTGCGATTTAGGCGAGCTCAGGCAATAAGGTCTGTGTCTGCCTGTCGATATCACGCGCCGCAAGGGAAGCACACCGCTGGCCTATATGGCACAGCCAGCTGCTGCATCGCTGCACTGTCACCGTTTAAGCGGCAGCACACCGGGCTAAATGTTCTGTTCGTTCCTACACCGAACGTTTGAGAGCACTGCAATCGCGGCGCGCAGGTGGGCATCTCACGTGGTTTTTTTTTTTTGTATTTCGCGGGCATCTGCAGAAAGCGAAAAAGAGCCGATACGATACGTAATAGATGGAAATTTAGAAACTGTTCAGTTGGGCGTTTCGCCGACAGTTCTACGACTTTCTCCTTGGACTTTTTCGTCTATCTTCGTTGCTTGCGAAGTTAGTTAATTAATCTTAACTAATTATGCAATTATAATAATAATAATAATTGGTTTTGGGGGAAAGGAAATGGCGCAGTATCTGTCTCATATATCTTTGGACACCTGAACCGCGCCGTAAGGGAAGAGATAAAGGAGGGAGTGAAAGAAGAAAGGAAGAATAGGTGCCGTAGTGGAGGGCTCCGGAATAATTTCGACCACCTGGGGATCTTTAACGTGCACTGACATCGCACAGCGCACGGGCGCCTTAGCGTTTTTCCTCCATAAAAATGCAGCCGCCGCGGTCGGGTTCGAACCCGGGAACTATTATGCAATTAAGCACAATACAAAAAATAGTGTGAGTTGCTCCATACAACAGCCAGAAACACACATTTGGTGGCGTCGTCTTAAGAGTGCCTCGGCTTATTTTAAAACCTTGACTAAAGTTAGCTGGGACACCCCGTATATGCGTCACCTCAATGCGTTACCCATTGCATCAGTTATATTTGCGTCATCCGCACCCTCATGACCTCTTACCCCCTCCGGTTTTCTGTAACGCCTTACCCTCTTCCCTCTTCTACCACCACACGCTTCATGCAACTTCAAGCCTTTTGTAATGCTTAATTGCACATATTGTCGCGCAGAATAACCCCACTGCTGGTGTCCTAGACCATTTGTTATAAACTAGTCCGGAGGTATCCGCCTCAGCAGCAAGATACAGAGAGATACTGCACTTGGCAATGTAAAACTAAGTGCAGCGGAATCTCGGTATCTCGCGCAACTTGAACTTTCGGTTAATACGAACTGAAGCTTTGGTCCCGCGCCAGCATCACGGGTATTCGGGAATGCCCAATCAAGTTGCCGAATTCACAGTCCGAACAAATTTTCGGTCTCCGGATCGAGGCTACGACTGTACGACAGAAAGATCCCATCTTAAAATTGTGGCCTACGCGAGGCATCAGAAGGGCCTTCCTGACCCCTAAAACGCTGCACGGAACTGATGGGGAAGGAGCGCATCCTGTTATGGGGAGCGATGGGCTCGCACCGAAAGAAAAAAGAAAGAAAAAAAGGGGGGGGGGGGTGCGAGGGAATATAGGAACACGCAGTTGACGCGGGGTCGTCTGCGCACTTTCACGAACCCATCGTAGCCCCTCGCCGGCGGCCGAGGCGGACCGGCTGCGCCCGAGACCTGCAGCCACGCCGCCGACCGCGACGCCAGCGACGCCAGCTACGGCCGCCACCATGGCAGCCACAGCGGCGACGTCGGCTGAGCCGGACACGGCGACGAGCGGCGGCGTCGAATCCACCAGCCAGCGCACGCGCCGCCGCAAGAAGTGAGTGCAGCCAGCCAGCCCCCCCTCCCCCCACTCCGCCGCGCACTAGTGGCGTTTTACGCCCTATTGTCAGCTTGAGAGTTATGGGCAGAAGTTTTGATATGTTTAGAGGAATCGAGAGAGATCAAGAGATTGCTGTGCCCAGTCGTTAAGCTCTATGCTGCTGCATTCTTGGCTCTGTACATGTTCTGGAACATCTGCTTCAGAGTAGTCTTTAACCATTCTACTCCTCTTGGTCTGAGTAAAATGTGCTCTCATTTCGTGCATGAACACAATATATAATCCTCTTGTGCAGTAGCTTGGGCTTGTTAGTATGGCATGGTGCAAAAATGTGTAGCACACCAAAAGACGTGGACAACGAAGAAAGAGAGCAGAAGCATGAGTGCTTGTGTTTCCTGTCGTTCTTCGCTCTCCTCGTCTTGGGGTTCGGTACATATTTTCATGTCATATTAATGGTCATTTATTGAGAGCGGGTCTTTTGTGCAGTGGCTATGTGTGAGCAGTGCAGGCGTCCAAGTTATTGCATTATGAGTGGAGTGAGTCAGGCATAATTATGCACCTATCCCCTGTGCCTGAATTTCTCCAACTGTTTTGTTGTCTTAATGGTCTGTGTGTGCTTATTTTGTGTTGACGTTGTACATGTTGCTGGTGTTTATTGCACTGTTACTGGTCTTGCGTGTGTTGAATAGCTGTACGATGTGCTCGTTGTGTGCATTTCTTGCAGAGCAGTGAAAGAGGCTCATCATAATTATGCACATTTTTCCAGAATTGTGTCATTCACCTCATTTGTGCTTTTCCCTGACTTAGCTACATCTATAGCTTGCATAGAGTAGTTTTTTCTTTGTAATCGGAAGGCTGGTTTTATTTAAGTATCAGTCCTTGTAGAGAAAAGTTTAGTAAAAAATTTTTCCCTCCTAGTCTCACGTATTTATAATGTTTACTTATAGTTGTGCATCTCGCAAGGATGTAAGATATATACTTGCTGCATGTACGCTGTCTGCAAAAATTTCTGCATATTTCTAGTAATTATTGTTTGAATGAGGCATATTTGCTTCAGGATTGATCTAAAGGACGTGATGAACAGCTTTTTTTTTTGTTCAGGCAGTGGGTAACATGGACACAAAAGTTTCCCACCATTGTCGTGAAATGATGGGGCATGCATTCTCATATTGCTCGTATGTTTGCCTACAGTGCATAACGCAGTGCATGGCAAGCAAATATAGGGCAGGCACGAAGGTGTAGAGTTGGCTCATACTGTCATACATTACTGTTGCTGCAATCAGCGAGGTCTTTTCAATGTGGGCAGTTTTGAGACTGCCGTTTCTGCCAACTCCGTGAAGTTAGTCAAGGTAGATATTTCCTCTCAGTGCATCCTGAAGGAAGCACTCTGCAGGCTTTTTATAGCAAGCAGTCGGGGACAGAGTTATGTAGCTGCATTGTGCCATAGAATGAAGTACACTTTCTCAGCATCTGAGGCTTTGGCATGGATGATGAAGACATGCCACTAGTGAAAAAACCTTGGCTTCTTTTTGGGACAACATGCGACCTCAAGGAAGAACGCTTTTCTGCCGCTAATTCCACTCCAGTTTAACTACTCCATAATTCCACTCTCAGTTTGCCAGTGCGGATGAGCTTTGCATGCTTGACGTGTGCACCGCCCGCAGGAGGAAGCCTGAGGGCTCGCCAACTCTCCAGGTTACCCAGCACAACCGTCACAGCGATACCGTCAGGTGGGTAGTGGTCGTGATCAGGAATCTCAAGTCATGCTCGAGCAGTCTTTTGGTGCTTTGTTGACATGCTTGCAAGGAGAGCTTTGCGATCCCTGCTACATATGTTATTGTGCCATATTCAGCCTTCATGTGGTGCCATTGTTCGGCTCATCCATCACGTGTGTGTGTCGCTTGCAGCAGCAGCTTTACACCTTGTTCTGCTGAAACGTGCTCAGTTTTGCATGCTTAAGCATGCAGTGTATCATTATGTGTGCATGGTTTTGCTGCTTTGCATCCTGATTTTGTTGCCTGTGTTGTCTTGTCTTTTTTTTTCCTTCTTTAAACTGCTATTGACACCCTTGAACAACACTTCAACAAACAGTCACCTAATAGGCTTGTATTATCCATACAAAAATTTATGGTCACCGTGACGAGCATCTTGGAATCAATAATTAGCCCTCCGAGTGCTATGATGTTAAAAACACTGGCATACTTCTGAAGGTTTTCATGCTGGCAGCAGTTGTTCCACTCAAGTGAAACTGCAGATATTTGGATGCATTCCTGTGGAGATGGGCTGCTTGCTGTGAGGCACTGCACAACTGCATATCACATAAGAACTGGCCACTGTATATGACATGTTCAGTGTGGCTCCTTCTCTTGGGTTGGACATATGGAAAAAAAACTTGTTTGGTATATTCTACAGAACCTTCAGAGATAAGGATGATTCCGGGAAGTGGGTTGGCATCTGCTTTAACGGCTTTTGGTCACATTTTGGAGGTCATTTTCCTTGTACAGTAGACACTCATTAATTCAAATTTTAAGGGACCAGATTTTTTGTTTGAATTATCAGAAATAGTCCTTAATGTGATCTAAGGCTCATTTGCATTTGCTTTATGGACATGTCTATGCATACAAACTCTGTTTTCGAACCATTTTTACATGAAAACGTAGCTAAAAGCATTATCAGAACATAAAATATGGGCTAAATGCACTGATATGTTTACTAAACTGGCAATTTAGAACTCGTGTGATTGAAAAAAAATATCAATAATGCGCTGGTTCACCAGTTTAGTCAAACCACAAATGAAATTGAAATTGGTTTGGGGGAAAGGAAGCGCGAGCAGTATCTGTCTCACATATCAGTGGACAGGACAGGACACCTGAACTGCGCCACAACGGAAGGGATAAAGGAGGGAGAACTAAAAGAAGGAAGAAAGAGGTGCCATAGTGGAGGGCTCCTGAGTAATTTCGACCACCTGGGGATCTACCCACTGACATCGCACATCACAGGGGCGCCTTTGCGTTTCGCCTCCATCGAAATGTGGCCACCGCGGTCGAGTTCGAACCCGGGTACTCTGGCAGAGTAGCCGAGCGCCCTATCCACTGAGCCACCGCGGTGGCGGATGGGAAGAATGCCGTCGACGCGCGAATCAGTGTTCGCCACGGCGCGCAGCCGGACTTGGCTGGCTGTTACATGGCCGATAGCCGCTATCGTCGCCGGCTGATAGCGAAGCTCAAAAAACGAAACTATGCCCCCCCCTTTTTGGTCTGCGTCCTAGTTAACCGATTGGAGGGACCGAATTTTCAGCTCGTGTGGCGCCGCAAGCCTGACATTCCCAAATAGGCCTGGGATACAAATTCGAATTAAGCGGTTTTAAAACGCATAGAAAATAAGCCAGCTAACAAATATTTCAAAGTTTGTTTAAATTAACAGCGAGTCTACTGTAATATCCTCATTCGAGGAGAAAGTTTCGACGCTGCTTTGTGCTAGTGTTTCATGCTTATTGGTCCTGCTGCGGCTGTTGTTACTACTGCGTACCATTAGTAAAAGTGTTTTCATTAAAGAGGTGGTGGAATTCCTTGGGACATAAATGGAATATTTTTGGGCTACAGGTGCCATGTGGCATACGATATTGCATTTAAATGTGAGCATTTACATATTCTCTGCTGTTCTAAATTGATAGCTTAATGCACAAATTGAATGGGTTATTAACAGGAGAAAAAAAACTTTACCTGTACATACTCGCATAATTTAAGCACTTTTTTTAAAATTAAGGCTTCAGAAAGGGGGTGTGCAAATTATGCAAAATTTTTGCGAATACATCCTAAAAGAAACCCTACAAAGGTCATAACGAGCAATATATACTGTATATTGCCAAAGCTGACTCCAAAAATAGTCATACCCCCTTCCGCCCTGCCCCACGTTATGTGGTTCCCTGCGCGATGGCATGACGGTGTGTGCACAACTCAAAGCAATAAATGCCCAACGATGCAGTCGCGAAGCCAGCAGTCAGAGGCAAATGGAAATAACAGGTAATAAAACGGCACCCTTGCATGAGACCCGGCCAACCCGGCTGACTAGCAGCAAACCGAACAGCAAACGGTTCGGCAGTTTCGTATTCCGGTGCATGCGCAACAGTTCGTCCCGTGTGGTAAGGGAAGGGATAAAGGAGGGACTGAGAGAAAAAAAAGGAAGAAAGAGGTGCCGTAGTGGATGGCTCCAGCATAATTTCGACCACCTGGGGATCTTTAACAAGCACTGACATCGCTTATCACACGAATGCCTTTTGCATTTTGCATGCACTTTCGGAAAGCTTGCAGGCAGAGCAACACCTCTAGTGTGTGTAACTCATCGAAATAGTCAAAATTTGTTTACCATCCGCGTACTGACTGAGGTCAAGAAATTTTCAGTAGTGACTTGTTTGAATGATTATAGTGCACCTTTAAGTGCTGAAGTGTAAAGATGTTTGTCAAGCATAGCAACACACTGCTGTTTCAATAAGATTCTCCACTGATGACACAAGTTTGTAGCATGCAAGCCTCATTTTGTGGTACAGAAATGGCTACCTTGTGTTTTATTTTTTATTTAATTTTGTGTTGCTGCATGGAGTATTACTAATCTCACATTGTGTGTTCGTTTTATGTACACTTCCAGTAGTTTTCATCGATCTTATTTCCTGAATCAGTTCTTGTTTCTTTAGCCGGTTATGTGTAATTCAGGTGACCAAATAGTGATTGTTATTTCAGTTTACCAGTACAAACTTGTGAATTCTTGGAACTTTTGCACCTGTTTCTACCACTTTTAGGTGTGATGTCAAATCACTGAATTAAGTCTGTTGGAAGGCATTGCTGCTGAATGAATTTTTGTGAAGAGAAGCATTGTGCAGCCTTGACAGAGTGCGGCCATTATGCACCATACTTGTGGCAATCCAAAAGGAAGTTAAAACAGAGGTGCACATGTAGGTCTCCTTTGTTTGTGCCTTATTTTTGGCAGGCGTCATAGAGAAAACCTGCTGCTGTTTTGGATTTCATGAGCGATGCTCACAAATGTAACCAGCAAGTTATGTGAGGAAGAAAAGTTTAAACTTTGATGTCTGTTTTTTACTTGATTCAGGGCAGAATTAAGGAAAGGCTAGAATCAAATACTCAAAAATGAGAAGGCAGTGTTGCACTGCAGTTAGTATGCACAGTCTGGTCATACTTGAAAAAAGAACAGCACATTGGACTGTGCCAAGCTTTCGTGCTTGCGAAGAAAGATGAAAGGCTGATGGTTAGAGGTTAAAGGACTATAGACAGCTAATTTTATTGCATCTTTTCTTCTGTCAAAGGATGCGTTAGACTTTAGAATACATGGATTACTGGGTGGTATTTTACTACAACAACTAAACAATTTATAACTGGATTTCTTCTCTCGTGCTGTTTGGTTTGTTTCATCGACTGAACGACCACTGGGACGTCAAGTTGATGTTTTGGTCACGTGATCCACTAGAAAAGCAGTAGTATAATTGTTGATATGCAGTTTTAATTCACACATTTAATCCAGCCTCTTTAAAGACCTGGAATGACAGAAAGTGACCTGTCTGCAATTATATTAGTTTTTCTAGCGGATCGCGTGGCCAAAACATCAACTTGAAGTCACAGTTGTTGTTCGGTCGATGAAACGGAAACCAAAACAGCATCAGTAAGAAATTCAGTGTCAATTATTTAGTGGCCATACACGAATACCATAGGGTGCTCCATGTATGGGAATGTACGCCTAATGCATCGCTTGAAAGAAGAAAGCACGCAAGCAAAAATTTGGTGTCTATAGTCCTTTAAAGGATGAGTGTGTGGCCTATGATAGTATGAGTGCTACATGATACTGTAAAGAATAGCCACTGCAGGTGTTGACGAATTTTATTGTGCTCCCAGACTTTGTGTATGGTTTCCGAAACTCTCACGACATCCTCACCACTTCATTCCTACGCTTAGGTATGCATCAACTTCCATTCCAGTGTAAAAACCCTGGCCGCATTGCAGATTTTAAGCGTTTTTTACCAGCACTTTGCATCTGTGCTGAAGCTTGTTTTGGTAGGTTGAGGTTTCTGTTTCCGCAGGCAAATGTGCAGAAAAATAGAGGGAAGTGGTGAAGTGGCCATAAGGCAACTCGATAGCTAGTGAGGTAGCTCATCATTCACGAGCATGCAGTAACAAAGGAGTGCATGCTAATTAGTCTAAAATGTGGAATTCTGTGTTTTAGAAAATAATATGTATGCTTTGGTCCAAAAATTTGAAGACTTAACACTGTCAAATCCACTATTTGGGTCAAGTGGACTGCGGAGGATTAGCCAGAAGCTACAAGACTCCGACAGCAACTGCTGCTGAAGTCTGTGTGCACTGTGTATGGGTAGCTCCAATATGAATGGGGATAATAAATTTGCACATGAGAACAAATTATGTTGTTGCTTTACACCAAAATTGAAAATATCTAATCAGTATTATCCATGCACAGGAAAGCTATTTAAAACAGAGAAAAATGTGTATGCTTTCATTCATACTTGTGGATAAAGCATAATCACTGCTCAGGTGTGTACAATGCATTTCCTTTTTGTATTGGAGCTACCTGTACATCTGTTCAGCTTCTAAAAAATGAGAACAAAAGGTGGCCATACTTTGAAGCAGAGCTTCACAGCTCATATCATGAATAAATTGTCTTATCCACCCATGACATCAAGCTGCCCTTTCATCATTAAAATCAGATCAGCATCATCATCATCATCAAAGTGGTGCAACAAGTAGTGTGGGTGTCTTAATTGAACTTGCACTTCGCAGGTGTCCATCACCATCAAGCCCGAGCCAAAGTCCACAGTTGGGTGCTCGGAGTCCATGCTGTGAGGCAGACCGCACCACCACTTCCTCCTCTGGGCCAGCATCACTTGAAGCCTCAACCGAGAATGCAACAGCCGTGGGCGACAGCCAGGGCTCTCTGGACCGGGCCTCAGACTCATCCCGTTCTTCACAGGTAGCTTCTTGTTTAAAGCTTTGGAGAAAAAAAAAGCTTTAAATTTCTGTTGTGTTGTGGAGGTGAAGTGAACAGGTGATAGCGCCTTAACCTGGTGCTTCCCTGATGATCCATTTTGATATTCTTCAACTTAACTATTTCAGAATGTTTGAACTGTTCTTTCGCCACCTGTTGTGTGGCACTATTTTGACACTTATGCTTGCTAGATTGCACATGACACAATATCTCATTACAGATAAGCACTTCCTAGGGTGGGAGCTGTAATAAGATTAGGCAAATGACAGCAAAGGAAGAGGAGGAAATGGACGTGGTCAAGGCATGTAGTTCAGAGAACAGATTGCCGAATGGTCCCTTGTTATAGCGCAGTGGATTCCAAGAGAAGCTAAATATAGCAGGGGCAACAGAGAGTCATGTTGGTGGATGAGATTACGAAGTTTGCAGCTGTTGGATGTAACTGGGATGATGATTCTGCCTGCCCATCGCCAAGTGGCAGTGGGCTGCCTCTTACAGGGCATCGCATGCTTGTAGCTGCTGTATGAAAGACACCAGAATTCTTTGCTGTTTTTCTCTCATCAAGGTCTGGCTTCAGGGATCAAAAGGGTTGGATCAACCTCATGGCATAGAAGTGCGAGCCCGCTGCACCAGTATAGCTTGCTGAATGCTCCATGTCTGGTACATGTACTCTGCAGCCCCTGGCACCTCCTTCACTGCTCAGCTGCCCATCGGAGTCGGGCATGTCACCACGGCCCAGTCCCGAGGGCACGCGTGATCCCCTGAGCCGCAGCCTCGAGAAGTCTGGGGAGAGCAAATCGTCCAACAAGCTGCTCGAGAAAAAGAAAAAAACCTCCTCCTGGTACAATGTGAGTGTTTTTCTCATCTCACATGTGCTCTTTTGCACTCATTGTGTTATAAACACTACATAGTGAGACCACATGCACTACAACCAACACTGCCTCACCATTGGGAATTTTCTGGCAGCTGTGTGAAAGCTATAGCCAGAGGAGCTGATAAATCTGCTGTGTTTTTTGCTCTGTGGTGTATTTTCGTGATATTTTTTGGGGCTGACACTGCAGATGCTGAATCCGACATACAAGTCACGAAGTGAAGACTTCAAGCGGCTCTTCAAGGACTTGCCGGAGACAGAGCGACTCATTGTTGGTATGCTTCACTTGGTTGAACTTGCATGAATTTGTTCTTCCTACCTTATTTGAAGTTTAAGGTTATCTTAAAGGCTCACTTATGCACAGAGAAGTTAGTGTTAGGACCATTGGTACGAAGTTTAACCCATGATGAGTTGTCAGGGTTTTGGCCCTGATATGGAAGAGATAAAGGCCACCTTAATTCCTTCTTCACATAAAACAGGAGAGTAAGCATCACAATGTGAAGACCTTCCTTAATATTGACCGCTGTGGTTGTTTGTAGTATTCTTAAGCCTCCAACTTTCAGCAAAGATTGCATAATGCAAGCCATGTTGATTTATATAAAGAGTGCACAACTTGGCTGCAATATTAGGCATTTATCGGTGCCAAATTAAATGCAGACAAAATAACTAACGCGTACACAAGAGCGTAGAAATATTAGCTGTCAGATAGAAATACAGGCGTCCGTTAACACTTTCATTTAGTGTTCTTCACTGCATAGAAGTGGAAAACCAAGTTCAGCTATTATCAGTATCTATCAGCAGGAGTCTTCTCGTTTTGTTCTTCCCACTTCTCTTGCCTCGTTTTTGTTTAATGCTGACAATACATGGACAGGTGACCTTACACATTTGTGCAGAGATAAAGGTGCATTCTGGCTCAGCATGGTTGCTCTAGTTTTTCTTGCAAACTAATTGTTGAAAAGGAGAATGAAAACAGTGCTCAGTGAGTTCTGCTTTTTCGTGCAGACTACTCATGTGCCCTGCAGAGGGATATACTCGTTCACGGGCGTCTCTATGTGACTCAAAACTTCATCTGCTTCTACGCCAACATCTTTCGCTGGGAGACCAACGTGAGTCATGACCTGTTCTTGTGCCTCCAACTGTGCAGGTTGGGTTCAGGCATAGTTGTGGCTTTCGCACATAACAAACATTCCGAAGCCTTATTGCATCCTGTAATTTGTCAAAGAGCTGGTGCAGTGCATGGCAATATTATTATCAGCATTTATTTACCGTTAAAGGCCCTTGGCTTAGGGCATTACATAAGGGGGGAGCAGATGAGTTCTTATCCTAGATGAGTTCTTAGAGTTTTTTGCAGCCGGTGCATTTATTGGTAGTAACCAGTTTGAGTAGGGGCTTTTATTTTATTTGTACAGTTCTAAAACAATTTGTTTCTTTGGGCACTATTATTGCTCACATTGAAGACATATTTATTGCTCTAAATGACTTCATTTTTTGAAAGCCGCCGCGGTGGCCGAGTGGTTATGGCGCTCGGCTGCTGGCCCGAAAGACGCGGGTTCGATCCCGGCCGCGGCGGTCAAATTTCGATGGAAGTGAAATTCTAGAGGCCCGTGTACTGTACGATGTCAGTGCACGTTAAAGAACCCCAGGTGGTCGAAATTTCCGGAGCCCTTCACTACGGCGTCTCTCATAGCCTGAGTCGCTTTGGGACGTTAAACCCCCATAAAACCATAAAACCAAACCATTTTTTGTGAAGGCCCAATTTTTGTGTTTTTTGCCAACGTTCATTGGATGGGTTTTCTTCCCGAACAGAATGTGCTATCATTTCTGAAAATGGTTCGCTTCACTTTCTGCATGCATGGCTCATTTGTTGATGCCAAAATGAATAAAGCATTTAAAAGGTGATCTTCCTGACTGCCCCAGTCCCTGTTCATTCTTTTTTTTTTCTTTGTATCTTTCTCAAGCCTCCTCTCCCCTCCACGAAACATCCGGAACCTATAGTGGCAAAAACAAGCCACAAGAGCTTGATTGCTTTTGCATCTCCATATGACCATTTCTGTAGTAGACGTGTGGTCGGGGAGGTTCGCAATCAAAAGAGATGCCTAATGCCTGACTGAGACTGTGGAATAGGCAGGCATTTGGATCACTTCCAAAAAAGCTCCTCTTTCAGGAACAGTGAGCATTATTGCATTTTCTCTTCATCTATTGCTATGATGTGTGCCCAAGAGTGGGCACAATGCATGGCACTGAGCTGCATCCTTGCTTTTGGAGCAGCCAAAATGTTGCAGAACTGCGGGGAAGAGGGGAGCACTGGTGGTGCCTGCTACATCTTCCTCACAAAATTTAGTGCTTGTGAAATATCCTGAAACTGTAAGTTTAGAATTCAAGAAATATTGAGCTCACGAAAAACAAGTCATTAAGAGTATGTCCCAACTATCACGGGTGAATTGGCAGCGACAGTAGTTGGATAATAATTGGGCCTTCACTTACATTTCAGACTGCTGTTTTAGTGTAAGTAAATGTTCTTGTCTATCTAGCTTTATAATTTATGGGGGTTTAACATCCCAAAGCGACTCAGGCTATGAGAGACGCCATAGTGAAGAGCTCCGGAAATATCGACCACCTGGGGTTCTTTAACGTGCACTGACATCGCACAGTACACGGGCCTCTAGAATTTCGCCTTCATCAAAATTCGACCGCCGCGACTGGGATCGAACCCACGTCTTTTAGGCCAGCAGCCAAGCGCCATAACCACTGAGCCACCGCGGTGGCTCTATCTAGCTTTAATACCGCACTGAGGCATTCATAGATAGTTTCGTCTGTGCATTTTGGTTTTCATAAGCATCACAACCCATTTTATCTGGTGCGAAGCACATGTTATTATAGATTGATACAGCCGCTGCGATCAGCACTTTATTACCGGCTTGCAAAATTTCTCAGAGAACCTGCACACAAGCTGACTGCTTGTGCAACACCAATTTCTTTTTTGCCACCTGCTGTGGTATGAGCGCAAGCAGCGAGGTCTGTAAAATTAACACCAGTGCCATGTCAGACAATTTAATAAAGGTCATCTGTTACATGACTAGTTCATTGTGGTAGAGGACTGCACTTAGAGCTCATTGAGAGTGCTGGACGACAAGTTTCACGAAGAACCACAAGTAATAGGGGACATTCCTCCTGCATCCTGTATTGTTTGAATGCATGCGCTGTGTGAGCATTATGAAATTTTACTGTAGTTGCTTATGTAGTACAGTTGTGAACAAATTAAATGCGATAACATGAGCACGTTGCCTTCGAGGTATTCAGCACTGTGGTGAAACATTTGCACTTTGAGTCTTAAAAAACATATGAGTAGCACAAGCACTTCCACAGCCTTTATTTGAAAGCTCCTTTTTTGTTTATAACATCCTAATTGGCGTCACTAAGTGCTCGGTTCAGTTGAGGCTGCATGCTGAGTATCGCGTTTCGTGCTTTGGTGACAGTACACTGTTCAGAGTCAGTGGCCTTTTAATTCAATACCTGCCTATTTGCTCTTTTTCCTTAGTTTTCTTACTACTGTAGTTTCGCGCGGTAATTTTAATGCTTATGTGTGCGCATGTTCTTTCAGCCTCTATGGCATCCTGTATTGAAACTGCATAATGGTGTTTCCTGCTGAATGTAGGTGGTGATCCGGTGTCGAGACGTCACCAGCATGACCAAGGAGAAAACCGCCCGCGTGATCCCCAATGCAGTCCAGGTCTGCACGGACCACGAGAAGCACTTCTTTACATCGTTTGGGGCACGCGACAAGACGTACCTGATGCTGTTTCGGATCTGGCAGAATGCTCTCATGGAGCAGGTGAGACAGCACTAAATGCAGTGCCCCTTTTAGGGTTGTGCTGGGTGCGAGGAAGAAAAGCTAGTGTTGTCTGCCTGCAGCCCCGCATGCTTTGTCAGGGCTACCCAAACTGTGTTCTACGAACTTTTTTTTTCTTTTTTCTGAGGAGTTCATCAAGCATTCAAATCCAATTGTACACCTGCCACCACCTCCTGTACCTCACACCCTTAATTTGTGGAAACACTCCACGGTGTAATAGAATACTTCCCTTATGGCTATACTACAATGCGGTTAAATTATAGTTTGTGGGGTTTAATGTCGTGAAGCTGCACATGGGCTGCGAGGGACTCCATAGAGGAGGGCTCCAAATTAATTTTGATCACCTGCAGCTCAGAACTTGCACTGACATCACACAGCACACATGTGCTCTTGCATTTCGCCTCCACCAAAACGTGGCCACTGTGGCGGCGGTCTGATCCTATGACCTTGGGCTCAGCAGCTGAACGCCTTATACCCGTGTTACACGGGCGTTTTCAATGGCAGTTCAGTTGAACTGAACGGCAGTTAGCGGTGTTACACGGCAGTGCTAATTGCCGTTCGACTGAGATCGGGGATCTCGGTTGAACGGCCAACTGACAAGATGGCGACCTACGGACTGAAAAACTTGCCCTCGTACTGGATTGTCTTGGCTCAGTGTGCTTCGCACCTGCAAATTTCTACCGCAAAGCAAAAAATACACAAAAAGAATTGTCACTATAGTAAAGAATATATACACTACGATCATTTACAACAAGAAAAAAATGGACACTGCCTTTTTCTTATTTACACTTCGCTCTAGACGCGAGGTCATGTGGTTAGAGTGCTAACTGAACTGAACGCGAAGTGCTCGTGTAACAGCTGGCGATTCCAGTTGAGTTCAACGGCGATTGAAATCCTCAACTGGCGATTAACTGAACTGCCGTTGAAAATGCCCATGTAACACAGGTATTAGCCACTGAGCCATTATTAATTGAACATCAATATTTTCCGGCAAGAAAGGGCAGAATGCAGGCTGCGTTTGAGGGATTTCCTCACCGCTTTTCGAAAACCAGCGGGGTTCCCAGAGTGCAGAATGTTTGAGGACTGCACCTGCTCGGGGCCACAGCCCATGTCGACGCAGGAGCTGTGGCAGTGGGTTCACTACAGCTACGGGGATGAGCTGGGGCTGACAAGCGACGACGACGACTATGTGGCGCCGCCCTACCTGGAGGACGAGGGGCGCCGCAACCGCCACACGGCTGTGCTCAAGGCTGGCCCTCAGCCACCCAGCCCCTTTGTGAGTAACAGCATATGAGTAGGTTGCAACGTGGCACGATTTTTAAGGAAATGAAATGGCACAGAAAAGGAAGGCTCAGACAACAGTGAAAGATGCAGAAAGATGCACCATCTTACTAGCAAGCCTGATTGGTTTTAATGGTTGGAGCCTGCAGTGTAGCACTTTATTATCGCCAAATAGATCTGCTCGCTCTTGTTTGCATCCTGATCTGCTCTGCTTATGTAATATAATGTGGAGCAAGTTCGAGTGCACTGCTATGGTTTGATCCCTAAGTGAAAAGGTAGTTCGATTGTCATCAGGGGGTGGGATACATTTCAGATTATGTGGGCAAACAGTATAGTCAAGTCACATTGTCCTTGCATTGAACACTTCATGGTTTGAATCAAAATAATGTTAACATGTGGCTTTGTATACTGTGGAAATAAGATGTCTCATTGACCTGGTCAGTTCAGGGCAAGGACATACATATTATGCTGATAGACTCTGATCATAGTGAACGCAGCTGCAGGACATGTGACTATGTGGGGAATTAATACCTCAATTGTATGACTGTCATTATGGAACTTGTATTTCGTTGTGCAATTGTACATTGGGCAGTTCCCTTTGCATAGTATTAGTAGCAGTTCAATTATTACTGAACTAGAATCTTGGTTTTTAAATGTTCCCAACCCCCAGTGTAGTCTCAGTGGCTTTGGCATTCGGTTATTGAGCTCAAGGTTGTGGGATAGAATCCCAACCGCATTTTGATTTAGACAAAATACACACACAAAAAACACCCGTGTGCTGTGCGTTGCCAGCATGTTAAGAACACCAAATGGTATAAATTAATTTGGAGCCCTCCATTATGGCACCCATTATAGCGCCCACGTGTGGCTTCAGGACATTAAATTCCACAATTCACAATTTAAATGTTACCATTGAGTGGCAGGTGGCATGCGGGTAGTCAAAAGTTCAAGGAAAAACCAGATTGGTTGCTATGAGAACTTATTGCAAAGCAAAAAGAACACAGTTTGTGGCAGCAAAAATGATGTGCATGGGAGGCATGCAGAAAATTGGATTTACCATAGCGGCACCAATTACAGTAGCCGACCGATTTTTCTGGCTCCAATAATTCGGACTTGCGTGATACTTGGGACTTCGCCGAGGAACCGTCGCGCAACATTTTCATGTGGAGTCTAAAAAGTTCTATTTTTCGGGCTACAATAGACGCCAACAAAACTGTGGAGATCATTTTTCAATCGAAAGTTAGTTATTTCTGTCTAATATAGGCGCGAGCGAGCATCGCTGTCGCAACCAACCCGTTATCCGCCGCCTTTTCTTCCTCCATGTTCACTGCCGTGAAACGCGCCATCTTGGATTTGGGCGCTTGGACTGGCTTGGATAGGCTTGGCTATTTGTTCTCTCTCGTTGCCATTCGAGATAATGGGACTTCTAGCCACCATGGGACGCTCTACGTTACCATCGAGATGGCCTACTAAGAGCGTACGATCGCATTGAAAACGGTACAACGCGTACAACCGCACAGTGGGACAGCTGCAGCGACCGCCGCGGTCTGGACGACTCCACCCGCGGTGCTGGCAGTGCGGGGCAGCAAACGCGGTAGAGGGGGGATGGGGAGTGCATTCCTTGGTGCATTCGGAGGCACTCGCTTCCGCTCGCGTCTTCCCGTGGATTAACTCTCGGTCTTATTAGCGAGCGTCGTTGCCCCATGCAAACTGACTGTTCTTGCTTCGCTCGGCGAGGCCGCGTCGCACTGTCTGGTGTCGTGGCGTGAGACGGTGGGCGCATGACGAAAGCATGACTATGGCTCTGATTTTAGAGACTTTTAGCACCGCCGTACGGCAACGCGTTACTGTAGCGTTACCGAATTTGCCGTACGGCTAACCGGCTACGCTAACTTGTAGGCGGAACATGGGGAGAGGCGATTTTACGCGATTTTGAAAGCCGGTTTTTCACAGAAAAGTTTTCTTTTTATAAAGCTCACGGATTTTTTTAACTGTTTCGGTTATTCGGAAAATTTTCCGTTTGCAACTTAGTACATGGGTAGAGTACATGTACCACCGTTAGATAATTTTGTTCACAGTATTTTCGGTTTTGATGGCTGCTGAATGAACTCCTTTGCCCATGAAATCTGAAGGCACTGGTTCACACCCAAAGCACGTCTTGCTGAAGTAGAGGAGCAGCAACATCATGTCAGTGTGACATGTGGCACAGAAAAAGCAGACATCAGTCTCGTGACAACCAAAAATTGTGAGGTTATGGTGCTTTCTAAACCTGAGATTGCCATTTCATTCACTCCTTTCAGGAAGAGGAGCTTCCCAATGGTGAGGAGGATGAAGATGAAGAGGCCTCGGGGCCAGAGCTGTTTGCGAGTGCCCGTGAAGCCCAGCACTCGGACATGCCAACCGACCTGAGCGACTCGAGCGAGACGGCCGAGCCACCCGAGTGCCCGTCAGTGCACGAAGGCAAGCAGATCCTGAACCTGGTGCTGCCCATGTCGGTGGACCAGCTGTTCACACTGCTGTTCACGGGCTCGCGGTTTTTCCATGACCTGCTGACCTCGCGCAAGACCTACGATGTCACTGAGAGCAACTGGCAGCCGTGCCCCGAGACAAGCAACAAGCTGCGGCAGCTCACGTACACAGTCACCCTCAACCATGCCATGGCCAAGACTGCGCAGACTACTGAGACACAGGTAGCTCATGCTGAATCGGGCAATAAGTATTTGCAGTTATGAAGTAAAAATGTACCGGTGCAGTGGCCTAGTATTTTGAGTACCAGCCCTGTATGTGGGAGATACAGGGTTCAATTCCCGACAACCACTATGTACCCACCAGTTTTCCATTGAATGTGGATTTTCCCCTGGCCTGATGCTTAGCTTCTTTGGGGTGGAATCCTGGGAAAACAGGTCACCGACCCTGTCTCATGCAGACCAAACACTCGTTAGCCATGGTGCTCTTTGGCCAGTGAAAAGTGAAATCATCATAAAACATCATTACCAGGTAAAAAGTACAATGAATTGTCAGTTGGTTTGTTAAACTTTTGTGGGCCATGAAATCGTAACTTCTCTTAGCGGGCCTGCAGTGGTTTCTCCCAGCATGAAGCACTGCATGGATATTGAACTTCTCTTAACATTTCTTATGTCTTGTAGTATAATGAAGCACATACCTCATACTGTTCTGAAACTATATACTGCCTAAGTTCCCAGAAGTGTCAAATGGTTGAAAGTCAGATTTTGTTGCATCCACATGGCGACACGTTTTTGTACCAATGCTACTGCATTTTAGCAATGTGGTGAGGCTTAAAGAGCTTTGTTTTTATTCTGCTTCTGAATGAAAGTGCTGCTGATAGGAAAGGATAGAATAGGATAGGACAGAACATAGCCAGCAAAGTAAAAACGAATAAACAAGACCTTGCAGCACAAGCAGGTGGGTGTGTGCCATTTCCGCATACATTTGAGTATATTTGATAGGCCTGTGTGAATATTAAGAAATTTTTAATATATTGGGTCGAGTAGTAAAGTATTCGATGCAGTCCGAATGTTTGGTATTTGAAATCTCAAATCCTCAAGTGAATATGTTTCTGGAATGCTTGCTTTGCATAATTTTGGTTCCACGTACCTCCTCCGGGATTGGCGCACTCAAAGACACTGCCCCGATCACATGGATACTTCCTGGGCGCACGCACCGCGTGCCTTCGCGCCCATGCATATGCTGGAGCCGGCCTGTGCACATGCGAGAGCAGGCACGAGCACGTCACTGAGATCTGTATCTGCCAGGCATGTGCGCCGTCGTTTCCTGCGGTGCATACGGCTGGAACCAGCATGGCGGCATGCGCCGATTTGAAGGTGGACGGCTCTCTTGACATCTGCAGGACAAGCCTGAGCTCACTGCAGCTGCTGCAGTATCTCTTCTCCATGTGAAATTCACTAATCAAAAGCGACAGCGCAAGCACAGGAGGGAACTAGCACTAGGCATGTGAAGATCCCTTTCTGACACCTGGCAAGGAGTGGCGCTAGGCGCGCAGTCGTACGCTTGGCAGGTGTCAATGGAGTCACCACTTAAAAGCAGAAGCTGCACAACGGTGCAACCACAATTAAGACCAGAAGTTGCAGGTCCCGCAAACAGGTCCCACACCATGCAAATTGTTGGCTGTGCATGTAGGTTTACTCTGCAAATTTCCAATGGCAATTTTTTGCAGGAAGTTGGCATATATCTTTTAACGAGTATGACAAAGCTTCAATGCAGTGTTTCTTTTCTGCATGTAATGGAATTGTGCGTTAGAAAAGTGTATGATTTTGATAATGTCTGTTGTGACATTCGACATTTTTTATGTGCCAGAAGTATTTGATTCGGTTTAAAAATTTTAGAAGAAAATTACTATATTCTCTTTGGACTTGCTTTGAACCAAAAAAAAAAAAACACTATTCACACAGGTCTAATATTTGGTGATGTCATTGTTGACGGAATGCTGAACTGCCAAACTGAGCACGGCAGCCAATTCGAATGGGTGCATTCTTACTTTCTTACTAGCTTGTTGCGTTGCGCAACCTGTTGTGTAGTTGTGGAATGGTCTTACAAAAAAAGGCTTTCACCGGTATCTTCTCTAGAATTTCCTGGAAGCATTTTGTATGATGGCAAAAAGTTCTCCTTCCTATTAGTTAGTGAGGGCAAACGCAAACAGCCTGATAAATTAACTCGAGAGGTCCCTTTACACAGCCTGCATGTGCTGCACTGGCCCACTGTGCCTTTCCAGTGCCATGATGCAGTGTCAGTTAGGCACTGCATACACAAAGCATGCCCCACCTTTTGTGCATGCTGAGGTAATGCCATGAATTAATAACATTTGAACAGGAAACAAATGGCATTATGCAGGCATCATTCACTACTGTTGCAAAACAAAGCTAAGGAGTAGCACCTTGTGGACTGGGGATGTTTTTTTTTTTTTCACGCACTCATTGATGTTCTAGGTGCAAAAGTGCAGGTCAGTGGAATGTAGGAAATGCATTGAATGCACTTTCATCTGTCTGCACATCCTTTATAGTGCTAATTAATAACTTTGTGATTGAAATTAGCTTGTATGGAAGATGCAGCAGGTACATGGCACTGGTTTTCATCTTGAGACATGGGGACTCTTCCAGCTTGCAGCTGGCCAAAAGCTTGAAGCAATGAGATGCTTTGATGGGCCAGTAGCTCATGTCTATGTGGATGCTTGAAGCATTTGGAACACTGTCACATCCCTTCAGAGAGTGCAGTTTTCCTTTCCATGTATTGCCACACTGTAGCACAGCAATCATCTACCCATGACCTCTTCCAAAGGCATTCTAAGAATGAGTCCAGTGTTGACAGACTTCATAAGTCTGTCTGTTTCCTGACTTTAGCTCAGTGCTCACAAGCTTCCAAGCTATCCTTGATGTGTGAAGTGCTTTTGTTTTCAGCATGAAGCCGCTTATGCAGGCAACAAAGTAGTGCTGCGCTTACTACACATTCATTTTCTGTTGATATGCGCATATGGGCTTCATGCCATGGCACCTGTTACCAAGCTGAGCGAGCGCAATGCCCTC
The DNA here is from genome assembly GCF_052857255.1 of Amblyomma americanum. Classification (NCBI taxonomy): domain Eukaryota; kingdom Metazoa; phylum Arthropoda; class Arachnida; order Ixodida; family Ixodidae; genus Amblyomma; species Amblyomma americanum. The sequence continues at coordinate 14,707,659 of NC_135502.1, read as the reverse complement.
TTTTTTTTGCCCTCCACCCCGCCCCGATCCTATTTTGTATTCCTTTTCTACATCAGATACTGCACAAGGCAAGTCAGCCAGGTCAGGTGTACGCCATTGACTGCGACGTGCAGAGCACAGGTGTGCCATACAGCGACGCCTTCTGTGTCAAGTCCCACTACTGCCTGGCGCGACTTTCTGACAGTCGCTGCCGCCTGCGCATCTATGGTTGTGTCCGCTACAAGAAATCCGTCTGGGGGCTCGTCAAAGGTGGGGCTCCTTTTCTTCACAAACTGTTTGTGTTTGTTTGTGTTCTGTCTTCAGAACGTCACAATTTTGGCAGTTATCACAGAGCGCTATATATTTAAGCCTGGCTAACACTCTAGTTAGCTGAAAACTTAGTGAGTCGGCTACTGGATTGCACCTGGACTGAAAGCGAGACAATGGGCCAGGTCTTTGATCACTCTGACAACCACGATGAATGCAGAAAGCCCTAGCATGTGTCAGGATTCGAAGGCTCATTTTAAATGCTTGGTCAGAGGCCGTGTTGTATCCAGGGCTCTTTCATACGGTGCTCCATGTATTCTCTGGCATTGTTACAATGTTCAGAAACCTGCACCAGTTCAGATAATTATTGGCTTGGAAGGTGCGTGGCTTTCTCAGTTCATTATCGGAAGAAACAGAGCAGGTCTCCACATAGTTCATCCTAAACAGACCAACTTTTCTGTCTGTTGCAGCTGTGATAGAGAAGAACACCCTGCAAGGATTGGAGGGTTTCTGCAATGATCTCGGTAAGTCACGGTGCAATGTTTCTGACTGCAGCAGTGCTGTAACTTGCCATAAACATTGATTTGAAACGCTGCCAGAGGCTGTTCACTCTCAGTAACTCGAAGGGGACAGAAAATTCATTTGAAATTTGTCTGCTGTCTCAGAACTAGACAGCAGTTTTCAATTGCTGGCAAGGCACTGGAAGGGGCGAGGGAATATGTCTACTTTGGGCTGGTAGTGACTGCAGATATGGATCACGAGACTGAAATAGCTAGAAGAATAACAATGGGATGGAGCGCATTTGGCAGGTTGCCTTAGATTATGAATGGCAGTTTACCAATATCCCTCAAGAAAAAAGTGTATGACAGCTGTGTCCTACCGGTGCTCACTTATGGGCAGAAATGTGGTGGTTAACGAAAAGGGTTCAGTTTACATTGAGGACCACGGAGCAAGCTATGGAAAGGAAAATGATAGATGTAACTTTAAGGGACAAAAAGAGAGCAGAGTGGGTCAGGGAATGAATGCGAGTTAATGACATCCTCATCGAAATCGGGAAGAAATGATCTTGGGCAGGGCTTGTAATGCAAAGGCAAGATAACCAATGGTTTTTAAGGGTAACAGACTGGATTCCAAGGGAAGGGAAGTGTAGCAGGGGGCAGCAGAAAGTTAGGTGGGCAGATGAGCTTAGTAAGTTTACAAGGATAAGGTGGCCACAGCTGGCACAGGACAGGGTTAATTTGAGAGATATGGGAGAGGCCTTTGTCCTGCGGTGGGTGTTTTCATGCTGACAATGATGATGGGCTTGAATTAAGAGGAGTCTTTTTATTACTCTTGATGCTGACAATATCAAGGATGTTGAGGTTATGAGTTCAAATTAACGAGATTCTACTTTACTGTCACCTGGCATAAATGAATACAAGGTGCCAATGCCCCAGCTAGCGATGCAGGTCTGTCACGCATAAAAAATCATGCAATAATATAACTTAGTTTATTTGTTGTGTGTCATTCCGGAGAGAACTCTGTCATATGCAACCAGGTTTCGGTTCTGGTTAGGCATCCCGGCCATTTGATTTAATTGGACTTAATGTCAGTGATTTCACTTTCTTGGAACCTGTTTCTAGTTCTGCATAGGCTGCAGGTGCTCTCCATACTGAATTCAGTGCAAGTCCTGCAATCGAGTTCAGGACAAAAATTGCTCAGGAGACATAAAATACTAAGGCCAGTGAATGGACTGAGGCAAGTGAATATGCACACATCTGTCACTAATATGCTGCAACATTATGGAAGCTAGAGCTAACATAGCATTAGTTGGAATGAGCATACCATTGCGAATTGTGCCTCTATTGGGAATGCAGCCGTAACCATGTCATCTGTTTCACAAAAAGAAAGCATGTAACTCTGCAAACCTTAAGTGTATAAAACGAAGAGGAGAGCACTCCTACAAGTTAATAAAGCAACTGTAAAAGACATTCATATATATGTTTGTTTCATTATAGATGGTTATGTTGATCAATTATGTCCACTATAGGCATGCATATATCAGACAAATTGAGACAGTGGCTGTCAGCGCATTTGACTAGCATGTCCGATGCGCTTATACTGCATCCGACCAATAGCTATTGGTCTGTTGGATTGATTGGTATTTCTCTGAACAAATATAAATTTCTGAGGTGGAATAGTGGCTTGGGTGTACACACTGTGCAGTTCAAGTGCTGTCCAAGCCAAGCACTCATTTTTTTCTTTCTTCCTGCGGCTCGTAGACTGCTTCCATGGGCCTCATAGGTTGCTCAAAAGTATGAGTGAGACATTGTGCAGTCAGCAGCAAGTTTACAGGATGTGTGCGCCAAGGAAAAAAATTTAATGTAGTACTGCCCCGCAGCCCGGTTGCCTGTTGTTGATGGCAGTGGATGGAGCATGCATGTCCCCTCATACCTGCAGGCATTTGAGGCTATTGGCTTGGGTGACAGTGCTGAGATACTTTTTTTTTCACACATATATACCAGGAAGTTTTGCCGCCAAACGTACAAATGGTTACCCAGCGCCTGTGAACTGCTCACTGCACTTTTATTCCAATAAATGCAGAATCAGCGTTGCTGCGGGAAGCTGAGCGGCTGCAGCCCGCTGGCGGTGGTGGTCTGAAGCAACGGCGTCGCCGGCTCCAGAGCACGAAGCGAGGCGGCGGCAACCGTGACCGCTCCAGCAGCTCGCAGGCCGGTTTTGGATCCTCATTCGGTACGACATCTCTGAGAATATTGATGCTGTCTTCTTCTGCCTGGCTTCATGCAGTGATGTTAAAATGTACAACCTGGTTTTAAGGTAACCTAGTTGCTGTAGATAAAACGATAGCATTCTGCTGCATTTCTTACGTGTGTAAAAGCTGCAGTTATGAATTTATTCTTGCGGAAAAAGAACGCCATCTTTCTCATCAAATGAGATCGGCAGGAGCCAGCATGGTGGCAGCTTTGTGTGTGTGCGTGCATGCGTGTGCATGCGTGCGTCCTTTTTTGGAGATCTCGTTTTGCCGATTTTTTTTTCTCATTTTTTTGCCTGATGGTGTGCAAAAATTCTTTTCTGTGATTACTGGCTGCAGCCAGAGCACGTAAGACATCGATTGTGAGGCTTGCAACAGCTTTATCGGCAGCTCTTTGAAGGATGACGTAATGGTTATTGCTTGTAGAAGATGCAGCAAGTTCCAGGTGCATGCTACACTGGCGGCAATGCCATTTATCTCGCATAATGTCTGCTGTATAACTGTGAAAGTGAAAACATAAAATTACTGCTCAAAAGGAACAGTTTCATACTGTGCTTGGTGCCATGTTTTTCTTTGCTGTAGGCCTGGCCAGGGTGTCTGAAGGTCGCCGCCTGGGTACAGGCACAGCTGTGAAGCTCCTGCTTGTGCTGTGAGTTGCCCACTGTCTGTGACCTCTGATTTCGCTGCCAGTATTGGTTCGATTGAGTTTAGTTCTAGTTGTCACTGCAGGTTGTTTGGGAGTTCAAAGAGCACAAATGGTTGCATGCCATTGCATTTGCCTTGCAGTAATTCAGGATTGGGCATTCCATAATTGCCGGTAATTTGATTTCTGAACTTGCTTTGAAAGTTCTTTCTTGGATGGCACTTTTAACCATTTCAAACCTTCCAGTGTCTTGCACATAGTATAGAATGTTGAAGTGACGCTGAACCTGATACAAAAATATGGTTTTTGAGTTTAAAATGAGTCTGTTTCGGAATAATGTCGTCATCAGTGGCAGGCGACAGAAAACATCTTTTTGAACATCCTGCAAGACCAGAAGTACCTGTGTCTCATTGATGTGGGCTGACCAGGCTTTGACTGCCCTTCTGAGGTGTCCCATGGTGCCCATCATACCGTATTTACACGAATGTAAGTCGACCTATTTTTCAAAATCTGAAAATCCGAAGAGGTGGGGGGGTCAACTTACAATCGATACGAAAGCATGGTGCCATAAATAAAGGCGAGACAAATGAGATATCAGGCATGCTACAGCATGGCTGCATTTTTGCTGCGTGGCTCCGTTGCATCGTTCTTGGTGCTGGCCTTGAGCAGCTGCTGTCAATGCGCAGAACCGGCATCCCTTCCTCGCACACGGTGGCCGATGGCGGCTGTCGGTAAGCAGCAAACCAGCATCCCCCACTCCCCACAAGTGGCTGCTAAGCGGCGGTGGCGCAATAACGCATTGTTCTACTCTTAATAGGCGTCCTCCAAGTTTTTTTTTTTTTTTTCAACTGCGCACTTGGCGCTCAAGGCAGTGTTGATAGTTGATGGAAGGGCCGCTGTTCCAGTGCTGTTCCGAGTGGCGGCACCGCCACTCGGAACGGCAGCGGTGCCAGGGAGTGTCAGTAGTCGATGGAAGAGCTGACGCCACTTACGCGTACTTTCTTTTTGGCTCCGACACATTTGACTACTGCCGGCCACATTTCACAAGTTTTTAATACAGTGCTTTGTCAGTTGTCATTTGTGCTCCGGGTCAGGTAAGCGACCGGCGCTCGTTCACGGCTACATTCGTGATGGATGTCATTCTTTACGTTGAAGAGACGAACAACTGCACGCCAGGCTGCAAGTTAGACATTCGCAGTGCATGATACACGTGTGGCAGCTGCTGCGAGGCAAAATTTTCAGCTGTGTTACGTGTTGTCGTGATGTGGCTGTTTGCGAAGTTCAGGACTTCGCTGCACGAAGATGTTAGAACTACGTGCTGTGGGACCACCGCAGCGATCATGACGGCAGTGCCAGTGAGGATGATGGCGCAAGTGTGAACGAGTAGTCCAATGACTAATACATTTTCATTTTGGAATGTGCCCATGGGCACGCCCACGTGCGGGAGCCGATAGCAGCTGGCGATAAGCGGCGGCCGCAGGATAATGCTATCGCATTCTACTACTAAAGGCCAAACTCAAGCGACTTCCGAGTTTTTTTTTTTATTTTCTGAAATGTGATACGGGGGATCAACCTACATTCGAGCTGGCTTACAATCGTGTAAATACAGTAGTTACATGAATGCCTTTGAGTAGACAATCGTCCATAGCAGGTGTTTTTAATGGCCTTGAGGAGCCCCAACTGGTTTCAAAAGGTGGTGAAGAACCTGCGTGTCTTGGCTTCTGTACTTCCCTGCCTGACATGCATGCTAAAAAGAGCATGCAGACAAACACCTGCACAAAAAAAAGTCACCAAATGCACTAATAATGACTGGCTGTATAGTGAAACGGTGCTGGAAGCAATCACAGCAGCATAATTCTATTCTAATGGTACAGTAGCCCAGCTTCCTGTTTCGCCCCCCAGCTCGTCTCGCAGATTTTTAAATGGCAATTTTGGCTCGAGCATTTTGAATGCATTCTAATAGGTAGCACACACCTGTGGGAAGTAGCAAATAATTTACATGCTCTTAATTATTAGTTTAAAAAAGACAAGAAATATTTATTTTGAGCACGAGATTCAAGCTGCTGTCAGAAATGTGTTCAGAATGTCAGTGAAAATTCACTGCATCGCAAAGCTAATGGGAACGAGTACTTTTATTCAAGCTTGTACCCATTCTCATAGTTTCTTCGACTTGCTGCTAGGCGACTAAAAATTTTAAAAGAAAGGAAAATATACGAAATAGATAAAGTAGCCACTTTAATCTACTAGGCATGGTGGCACTCTCCACTGTCCACATTCAAAGGGGATGCCAGTAGTTATCTGTGGATTAATGGCATTAATGAAATTTGTGTTTAGGAATAGATAATTTCTAGATAGTACCTTTAAGTTTGACAGATTAGTTTAGAGATGTACATAGAAAAAGAAATATACCGAGCGTGGAGGCATACGCCACCGCCCCATTTCAAAGAGTATGCTGTTAACATCTGTCCACATGAGACAGTGTCGTTGAGAGAACGGAATCATGCTTTACAGTATGACTAGTTCCAAAATACAGTGGTTAAGGAAATGTGAGGGTTGAAGCGCGCATAGATCTCGGTGCTTGAAAAACCCAAACGGCACTCCAAGAAACCCAAAGTTCCATAGAACCCGAGTGGGGAACCAGTTGTATGAAACCAGTTCTGTAGAACCTGGATGTAGGTGTAAAAATATGGGGTGACATATTCAAGTACCTGAGGCATTGTGCTTGTGGTATGGTATGTTGATTAAACAGAGTGAGCCTCGTGCTGCTGATGAACGTGGTGCTGCTCTACCGGCTGTGGACGTCTTCTGCAGTTCCCCCAAGCAGTGCACCCACCGTCGACATCTGGATGCTTGAGTAAGGGCGCACTTTGAATGTGCAGTCGGCACTGCATGATGGATTGCCAAAGCAAATGCGTTGCTGATATTGGGCTGGGTGGGCTTGCAAATCTGAAGACAGTGGCAGAAAGTAGCATGGGAATGGAATCTTGTGCATCTGTCCCCCTTTTAAGACGCCCATTGCTTTTGTAGCGATAGCTACATTACGGTAGCATTTCGAGCCTTCAGCGTGGCTGCGCCGGCATGCTGTCGCGTAGTACGAAGCAGCTGCCGGCGGCGCGGCGCCGTGGCTGATCATGTGGTTTGTGACGTGACCAAGTTCCACTCTGCCAGCTGTAGCTATCACGTCACTCCAGGTTTAACCAGAGCTAAACCACCGCCAATTTTTTAAAGGTACGTTAAAGAAAAATGGAAGTTGGCCTGTATCGATAGATTACTTTGGTCTAACAAAAACAATATTTTCACTGAAAACAGCTTGTTTAAGCCAGGAAAGGACAAAAAATCAAGTGTAGGTGTCGCTACCACTGGCCATTTTCGCAACCAAACTTTGGTGACGTAAAAACAGTTTTTTATCGCAAATCTCTGAGGCTAGCCTACACCACTTCTCTGGTGGTCATGGAGTCATTTTCATTACTGACATTAGAGCTTTGAACTGAGGTCAGTTTTTTCAGTAATTTGTGTGCCTTTTGCTGCAAAAAAAAAAAAATCGAGACAGCCACGAAGAGCTGAATAATTGATTTTTACGAACAAAAATTTGGTATAGTTGTCCTTACTGTCTCTTAAGGCTAATTTCAGGGGACTTTCAAGGTTCACATATATCAGTGAAATTATTACAGCTGCTTGCTTTCCTCCCGTTTTGATCATTTCTAAGTCAAATTTGGCAGCCGAGTGATCTTTCATTTCTGCGCAAAGTAAAGTCTGCTACAAAGGAACCTGCCAAGGGAGCTGTTTGGCTGCACTTGAGTGGATGCTAACGAGTAATTGCTCCCTTATTACAATATCTGTCTTGGGGGATTCCCCTGATGCACATTGGACTCTTATTTGTTTCTAGATGCCAGTACCCAAAGGCTGCACAGAACAGTGCTTGTACACACAGAACATTCTTAGCTGTGCGAGTTTTTCCCAAGCATGAATCTTAAATTAGAAGTCATGTGAAGGAAAGGTGTGGTACGCAACTTCAGTAACAATTTGGCTGTTGTTGGCAGGCCGCCTCCACAGAACGTCCAGGAGTGGGCCCGCTTGATGTCCCAGCGGGAGGCCTTCCACCAGCAGCGCGCTGACATCTGGCAGCGTGCTCTGCATGACCTTCGACACATGCTGCGCACGGTATGGCCAGTCCCAGTCACTTGCCATTTTTGCAGCACACTTAAAAAGGCCTGTCTTAGACGGCGGCGAACGTAATTTATGCCAAATTCAACGGGACTCGGAGCTTCTCGATCACGGTAAGAACACTGCTGGGACAACACAAAGCTCAAAGAACAAGCATGGCACCGACCTCTTTCTCATGATTCAGTATATGTAGGCAGTGTAGGGAACACACAAAAAAAAAAATGTTGATTGCACTAAACATGGTCAAATTTCTTTACTGTATTCTTTGCATTGTATCCAGCAATTATCAGACTTGTAAGATGCGGGTGTATGGAAGAAAGTTCACTGTGCAAGCCATTTGCCTAAAATTCCTGCAGATATGAGACTTACGTGCTGCATCAGTCAATGGACACAACATGCAAGCACACGCTTTTTCTGTGTAATGTCAATGCTCAATAATGGGGGACTGAGGACTAATTGAAGTTGCCTGGTGTCAATAGAATACCACACTTCAACAACAAATGCACTACTTTAACTGAAAGCGAAGTTTTTATAATCTAGTATAGAAAAGGCCAAAAAATGAAATGGAGGTGTGGCCATCACTGGCCGATTTCGCAAGTATAGTGCGTGAACACAGTTTTTGGGGTTCTGATCCCAGAGGCTGTGCTACCCTGCCATTCACTTCATAACTGTGATTAGGGACTCTTTTTCGGTGTAGAAGTGTAGATCAAGTGGTGGGGATGCAATTTTCTCATCAGTAAATGTGTGTTTTGTAGCCGGACAACCATAAACATAACCAGAAAGAGCCATAAAGATCGAAGTTTACAACAAAGCTCGATGGAACTGTCTACGGTGTCCCTTGACTACAAATGGTCGAAATTAATGCAAAGCCCTGTGCTATGACACCTCTCCTAGCCCAAGTGCAGTTTCAAGACATTAAACCCCACATTCCACACCATGCTCCACTAAGAGATATCATTACCAGGTCTCTGTGTTGTAAGGCAGCACTGCAATAAATTTGTTCCAGAGCACAAACATCATTTAGACTTTTGCTGCTGACTGAATATCGTGTTGCAAGCACTAAAATTTGGTCTCAAATCAGTGCCCTGTTTGCACTTTTTACCTTGCACTGTTCTCCCTGTAATGCAAAGCATGAACCAGCCAACCCTGATATGTGCAGTGTTTTGCAGGTTTTCGAGGAGCAATGAATGAAATGAAAACAAGCTCAGAAAATGAGCTTCAGAATTTGTTGTTTAATGAGACTACACCCACAGAGTTACAGTAAATGTCGGTCATATGTGCAAACCTCATGGTGTCAAGGGAAATATTCATATCATCAAAAACGAACAAAATTCGTCTGCAGAATTTACGCATACCTGTTTTTGAGTGACGGAGTTTACTTAAGGCCGTGCCACCGCTCACTTGAAATGTCAGCGCTGTGCCTGTCATGCCCCGTCGTTCACTGTTCGCAGTGCTACCGTGCAACTGGTGATCGTGGTATCATCAATGTGCAGGCAGCAAGTACTCAGTGCTTGAGGGTATGGTCATGCGTTCGTATCATCCGAAGTGGCGGGGGTTGTTCATAATATCTGAATTTTGCCTATCGCACACAATGCACTCTGGCCAGGCATTTTAACAAATTCGTATCACACCCCGTAATTCGTATCAATGAGGATCGTATCATTGAGATTCTACTGTAATATGAATGTTGCAACCACGGAGCAAAAGAGACAGAAGCGCCGACTTTTCCGATAAAAGCACGACTAGTACTTCACCAGGATGATGTATTCAACAGATCACGTCGCAATGTAATCAGAGGCATTAGTAGAACTATCCCTGATCTTTAGCCACTGCTCGTCGCTGCACTTCGTTTTGCAGCAATTTCGACAGGTGGCACATCGACCAGATCATGTCTGTGAGGAGGCTGGTGGAAGGGAGATTATGCACAGAGGTGTGTCAATGAGTGAAGGGTGCAGTCAGGGAGAGCGTGGAGAAGTGCTGTGATATTGTCGCTTCTGTCAAATGCTCTACTGTGCACTCAAGTTGGTGCTCCTGTTGGTTTTGCTACATGTGTGTAACAATGTGAGATATGCAGGGTATTTCATTTTATTAAATACAGACCCTCATAAAGATACAGCTGCACATAACTGGTTTTGAGCATGCATTATCCAGCTAATATCTCAAGCATAGTTGTGAATGATTAACGACCCAACAGGCTTTAATTAGCTTTGTAATAATGTGTTCCAATTCGTTTATAGTGAGACACCTGTACATGATACTGTGATGTTCCTTCAAAAGGGACAGTCTACTGTTACAGGCAAGAATAAAAATATTAGCATATTCTTGTAGATCTTTCCCTATGATGATAACGATAAGAGGTGAACTCGCAGTTTTGACAGGATTTAATATTTTAAATTGGCAAAGAAAGTCGTGCAGACCAGTGTGGACAGTAGTGGTCTGTGTTGCCTGGACTGAACCCGCTACACTTTAGAATTGGACTGAGTGCAATTATAGATGGTTAATTTTCAACTAGTTACTGTTTCTTGCATGGTTTAACCCTGCTTTTTCATTATTTCTTGAAATGTTTGGGACAGCAGACAGTGTGGCACCGTGATTGGCAAAAAACAATTACTGATATCTGTGATGGATGTCACCAGTCAGTTTGTTGAGTTTTCTAAAATCACCTTAGTACATTGAATTATAGTTTTAATAAAATATACATGTATTATTATTGCCACTGCCTGCTAGCTATGTGGTAGGCTGTTGTCATTTTTATGATGTCAAAGTTTGCAAACGCCAACTATCACAGGCAAGCAACATTATCATATCGAAAAATCATTATCATATCGTAGCCAGGTATACGTTTACAGTGGAACCTCCATAGACACGCGCAGAGGTACAATGGGCCCCGTAATAGACATGAGGAAGGGGGGCATGAATTTTGTACCATACATATTGTTCCCTGTTACCCAGTGCGGCTGCTACCATGAACTTTGGCTTCCCCTTTTAAAGGGACACTGAGGAGAAGTTGAAGTTGGCTTGTATCCATAGAATAGCAGCTCCTGATTACAAAAACGCCACTCTTCCTGAAAACAAAGCTCTTGTAACGTAGAAAATAGCAAGAACCAAAATACAGGTATCGCCGCCACAGGACAATCTCGCAAGTACAAGCGTGATGACTTCCTAGGACAAGAAGTGCCACCTTGGAGGAATTTTCTTTACTTCATGTATGTCACGAATCTCTGAGGCTTGCAAAGAAAGGTTGCACACCGCACCGCTAGCCGTCAGAAATCACGGAGTCTGCGTTTACGTCACGATTCACGTCACTCCGTTCTTTGACGTCATAAGAGTTGCCGTGGCGTCATAAGAGTTCCCTGAGTTTGAATCAGAGGGGCGGGAAAAACTTTTTCAACTTCGAATCCAAATTTCTTTGAAATAAATGCATCTTTCGCGCCCGGACAAGCGGCAGCAAACCATGAAATGCCGAACTATCAGATTTTGCTAACAAAAAAAATTGATAGAGTTCTCCTCAGTGTCCCTTTAAAATGACCTGTGCACACTTATGGGAACCTGGATATAATGAAACTATTACGAATTATATCCACATAGAACTCTTCCGAAAAATTTTTTAACGAACGCGTGGTGTTTGTACCATATGTTGAAGCAATTGGCCATATAACTGATACATCGAACCCCCCAGTGACAAGCAGTGCTCGCTCAAATTGCAGGCGGCAGGCTTCGCCGCACTACACAAGTGGCTGGTGGTGGTGCGGCAAATGTTAATGCCAAGATTCACGCTTTTATCTCGCACTAGTGTTTTTATCAAGCTACAAGAAGATACAGAAATGTGTATGATTGGCAGGCAAGCAGTCAGCACATGTTCACACCTCTCGCACCCGTCGACAGCGCCCTGTAAGCAGCAGCTTGGATTGTTATAGCCTTGCGGTAAGCATATACTATGATCACGTCACCTGTCAAGAAAGTTGTGAAAACAGGCATAGCTTTTGCTCTGATGTACCATTTTCCACGAGACGTGACTGCAATGCCAAGAAGCCACTCTAGCCGGCGATTGGCCTGCTGCTGTTTATTGCTGATGGTGGCGTGCGGGGAAGCCTAACCTAACTGGCGCTCGGATTTGTCTGGTCTCCGGAATCGCTGCAAGTGCTTTCAAAATGGCACTAAAATTTCGGAAAAGGTTTCCTGTTTCTCTAGTAAGGGTCACCTGAGTTGGCGTTCCTTGACTGATTAAATTGCGAATATTCGTTCTTTAAGAAGTTATATAATGTATTACAAAATTCGGCTATATTTAACTATTTTACGATTGCTTTACCTATCACTCTAATGAAGTTCGACTGATTTGGACAAGGAACTTTTGAGTGCTGTGAAGAAAACGTAATCAATAAAAGTCAGTGCACCATGCCTTTATCTTTAAAGTTTGTTTTGATTTGCGCAGATGGAGTCCTCAATGGAGCGGCTGCAGGAGAGCCTGCGGATGACTTCAGCTGCCAACAGCAGCATGCCGCCGACCGCCACTGCTTCTTCGCCCGGCGACTTATGACGCGCCGTCTAGTCCGCGAAGGCAGGGGGGCTTTTCCTCCTCACCGTCCCTCTCCTGCCTTCGGAGCAGGCCACTGTGCCTGTGCAGAGAATGTGTGTGGCCACGTGTGTGATAGAGTGCCCCCTGCTGTGCAGGGGGTGCCACCCTCCTCGACTAGGTTGTGCCCCCTCCTAGTCTCTACCGGCCGTACCCGTTGGGTGCGTTCCATTTCTTACTGGCCTAGCGAGGAGTCTGCTCCGGTGCCTAAGTATACAGCTAACGCCTAGAACTGGACGCATTGGAGCAGATACGCAGCAGTCATCACAGTTACAGCCTTGTGACTGGGGCAGAGGTTGCAAGAAAAAAACTGCCGATGTTTACTGCTTTTTAGATAGTTATAGAAAGCGATGCTTCACATTCCCAATTAAAAACGAAACCAGTGCAGCATAATATAAAGAATAGTGCTGGCATTGTGTTTAACAGCAAAGCTTTCTTCGATTTGGACTACAAATGGGCTCTTTACAAGTCGTGTTATTCACCGTTTGCGGGAAAAATGTAACGGGACTGCCGTCTGCGTCACTGTCAACCACGGGAATTGGAACGCACCCTTGGCAGCCTGAGCAGCAGCGGCCATGCACCCTGGTGGTGGGAGCCCTGGCAGCTGGTCTGGCAGGAGCACCCCCTCCCTTGAAGGGGTTAGGGGCCCTACCCCACCAATCAAGCTAGGCACATTGCCCTTACGTATGTGCTGCCAAGGCACAGAGTATTTTGTTGTTCCGCTTGTTGCCTGAATTACGAGGTGTAGTTTTGACATTGTTGGTTGGAAATTATGCGTGTTTCAAAGTACGTCTACCTGGCGTAGCTGTACCAAGCCAAAGCCTGTTGTCTCTTTTGCTCCCCTACACACACACGCCAACATAGGCTTGTAATTTAAGGGCAATAAAATATTTTTCTCCGATTCTTTGGCAAGTGTGTGTTGAGCGTATGCTGAGCAGTCATTATCACCATCAGCAAAAGGACACTGCAGCATATTTTCCACTGCCAAATATTTTTGTTCAGAACATTCCTCATGCATTTCAGTGGCCAGTGTTAAAAGAATGATAGAAATTGGAATGTGCTAACAAAGTTTGCTCTGTTTGCGAAACTCAAAATGGAAACATAAAAATAAATCACATTTCACTTACCAAATGCTGATATTCGACTCTACCAATCACAAATGCACGTCACTGCTAGGACTGAGAACCTTCCTTTTCCAACTACTGACTGCCCTTAATTTGTAGTTGTTTTTTTTTTTCATAGTTTTGGCCACAGTACTGGTCGGCCAATTTTGTTTTTTCATCATATACTCGGCCTGCACGTCGTTTTCTTCTTTCATCTTAATGCGATGGCATTAGGGGGGCCACGAAGGTGAAAGCTGTCCAGCGGCACAGCCATCAGCATCTTATGTGAAGCCTCGACCTTTCAGTCAACCGTCCTCCGCTCCCTTTCTCATCTCCACTTTTAAGGGAGATGCTTAACTAATAATGACTGTGCAAAAATAAAATTTGCTAAGAATCAATCAGCAAAAATGAATAACGAGATTGCAGATAGAAATGAAATAAGAATAGATGCAGAATTGAATTAAAATTGCAATAGATTAGTGAGTGAAAGGCAATAGAACCGGAATTGTAATAGACTGGCAAGTGCAAGAAAATTCTATCGCATTTCTGGGGCGTCAATCCAATTGATCACCCCTTTTGTTTTGCTCAAGCACTCATTTTTTGCTGTTTTTTTTTGCATTTTTATAGCTCAAACAGCACACTTCCCTCCAAGATAGTTAGAAGCAAAATGAAAAGCACCCAGCCCTGGCTTTATTTTAATTAGTTTTCAAGTTCTTTTCACTTCCTGCATGATAAGCGTATAATACTCATACATGTTTGATTTATTTCCCAAATGTAACGGAATTAAGCTTAAACTAGACATCTAACCATTCAAGAAGGCAGCAGCCAATTCGGTGGCCACCGCATGTCCACTATGTCTGAATATTATAGGAAGAGCTGGTGATATTATTACAGGAAGAGCTGGTGATAAATTTTAATCAGGAGCACGTTGGTAATCTCTGATTCGGTGATGGCACTGCTCTACTAAGGGGATGCATTACAGCATATGACTAAGATCTTCGCAGCAAAACGATGAGACTAAGAATTAATGTAAAAAAAAAATGTTCAGCAGTCTGAGAAGTAACGAACAGTTCATGATAGGTGACAAGGCATTGGAAGTGGTAATATATGTCTTCTAGGGAAACTAGTGACTGCATATCTGGACCTCTAGAAATACTAGAATCAAACGGGTAATCTCGGGTCATGAATAGTAGCTCGCCAGCCTCAAGGTTTTGGAGGCCAGCTAAAGGCGTGCAAGTGACGGCACAGTGAGTAATGGATAGGATACTAGTTTTGGCTTACATTAACAAACAGAAAGAGTGCAGAGCAGGTTAGGGAACAAACACTAGTTTATGATCGTAGACCATCTAGCAAGCTCTTTTGTCATGTACGCATTCACTACAAAAAAAGTTCCAAAAGCTCAAATGTCACTAGGAATTTATCATTCTTGTAGGATGCAGGGTAACAACGGCTTTAGCATAGAGCATCTCCACTCAAATGAAAATTAAATTAAGGCCATCAGAGGGAAGCATGGAAGCAAACTAAGTATTACTGCAGGGAGCTGAAAGGTAACCAAAAGTTTATTAATGCGTTAGCATTAGAAGGGTCTGTGCAAGTGGAAATGGCGACTGCCGTCCGTCAGTATAGCTAGTGCCAGGTGGACACCTGCCCACCGGGCTACAAATGAACTTAGTATACTATCTATACAAACTTAATGTACAACCTCAGATAGAACTGTAGTGTGTTCCTCGGATGTAACAAACTTTCATGTCTGGACCTCAGATGTAACGAACCTAGTGTGTTGACCTCAGGTATAATGGAACCTTTAGCTGCGAATGTATTCAAATGATCCATTGAAGATCACCTAAGAGTTTTTCATCCTCGCTACAGCAGGAAGACTTTATCAATTCCCATACATACTACGTACGGTCAATCGCTTAGGACAGAAAATAGAAGCTAACTTCTTTCATTGTTCAGGTAAGATAATTACAACGCTGTGCTGGCATGCATTGCATAGTTTTTTTGCAGGCAATTTGTTCAGTGCTGTGTAAACAAGGGCGTGTTTTGATGAGACTATTTCTGTTGCCTTTTTTCTTCTGCAATTTTCATTTTCTAAGCAATAAATCCACCATTTGTTGCCAAATAAATATGAACATAGCCAGAAAGAGTACAAAATTGACTTTTACTATGGACAAAATTAGACGAAGTTGTCCTCTGTGCTCTTGTAAGAGTTAGATGCTCTGAGCAAAGCAAACAAGTATGCCACAAAATGCAACATACATTTTGAACTTGCTCCTTGGTTACCATGGCACCCATACAAACAACCAAAGAACTACCTTTGGCATATGATAGTGTAATCAGTAAGATAGTATGGTATGGTATGGTATGCAGAATTTGAAGGGACACTGAGGACAACTCCATGTAATTATTGTTTTCAGTAAAAGTCAGTTGCCTGGCTCTTTATGTCTGGCAACAAAAGACTCATTTATTAGCAAGAAAATTGGACTGAAACAGCGAAAAAGACAAGAACGTGACATGACTGCACCGTTTCCTTCACTTGACTTCATGGACCAACTAGCCCGCCAAAAAGCCCTGTTGGATTACGTTCCTTCTACAGTGGGCCTGTCCTCCCCTTTTTACTTCGAAGCCCCTCTATGTGTTGCCGTAATTGTAGCTGCCACTTGTTGGGCCAATCTTTATACCTTCTCGAGCCATTCATACCTTCCACCGGACATAGGGACATAGTCTTGCTGTTCGGACCTATCCTGTCCTCTTTAGGTCACATTTCAGCGCCTGTGTTGTGTCACGTCCTTGTGTTTTGCATTTTTTCCTTCACTTGACTTCAAGTGAATGGCAGTGTAGTGCAGCCTCTGGGGTCAGTGCCAAAAATGTGTGTCGACACACACATTTTACTTCTGAAATCAGACAGTGATAATGATTAATTTTATTTTTGGTCTTCTTTAGCTTATAACAGCACTGTGTTCATTGAGTGGTCTCTTTGTGATTAGAATGCAGTAGCCTACAAATACAAGCAAACTTTATTTCTCCTCACAGTTCCTTTAATGTCGAAAGCAGCATATGTGCTATGAGGGACATTGCAGTGGAAGACTCCAGATTGATTTAAAACGCCTGGGTTTCCTTAACACACCGTAATGTTGCACAGTGCATGCCCAGTTTTGTGTTTCACCTCCACCGAAATCCAGCTGTTGCCGCTGGAATTCGATTCAGTGATCCTGCACTCACCTGAAAACCATAACCACCAGTCACTGGCGCAAATAGGGTGAAGGAACAGTGTGGACTGAGCTCATCAGATAATTTTATTCTGACCACAATGGTTGGACTAAATAGTGCATGTAATAAATTATTATATAACTATGCCCAGATGTTTTTGTAGAACACAAGCTAAGGTGAGGTGAGACGCCATGTTTAATGACGCATCTTAACAACTGCGCAGCTTTCAGAATTATGTGTGACACGAAACTAGTCCATGAAAGTGGCAGTGCTGTGCAGCAGTCTTGTGTCTGCAGTACATCAAGATGAGACATGCCAGTTGTCACTGTAGGCTGCACTGTGGGAGCAGTACATGACAAAACTGCCTTCTGCCAAGAGGTAACCAAAATGTACCCCATTGATAGCTACATGCCAAGAAATAACTGCCTGCAGCGTGAAGGGACAAAAGTTTCGAAATATCCATTCCAGTCCAGCATTAAAAGGCTGCCTCCCTCGAGCCACGCCACTGAAAACGCCAGTCACCCGCGAAACTGCGTCGCATCTATAAGGAACGGCGCAGGTGCAACTCCGTCCCACCCAAAGCAAAGTCAACGGTGCACTTTTCGAGAATTACAGCCTCACAACTTGGACTAGCCGGTTCTGGAGAGCACGTTATCAGGAATGCTAGGAGGCAGGCCGGGGTTGTTTCTTGTCGGCCGTTTTCGCGGGCTTCACGTCAGCGGCCTCCGGCTTGGGCGGCTCGGGCGGGAACTTGGCCGCTAGCTCTGCGAGCAGCATGTCGACCCGGCGCCGTTGGAAAAGGCTGGCGCCCGCGTTGCTCGGGGCCGCTGTAGCGGGGGTGGCGGCCGCCGTGCCGGTTGGGTTGTCCTTGAAGTGCCACCAGTAGCCGCGCGACGGGTGGTACCGCGCAAAACCCATGGACTCGTGCAGCGCGGCCTGCAGCGAGTGCGCGGCGCCCAAGAGCCGCGAATTAAGCACCGAGCCGAGGTCGGGCGCTTGGTAGACGACGCCGGCCAGCACGTAGTAGTCGGCCAGCGGCGTCACTTGGGCGGGAGAGTGTCGGTGCTGCTTGCGCACCACGTAGAGGATGGGTTCCTGCGCGTGCAGCAGCACGTACTCGAGCCCCGTCATATGTGTCAGCTGATCGGGGCTCAAGCGCTGCATCTTGACGATCTCGTTGTTGCACGTGCGGTCGTAGAACGGGTTGCTCCTTTCCGAGAAGTAGTCCATCACATTTGAAGGGTCCAGGGCAGGTAGCCAGGCCGTGTCGTGCCATGAGATGCTTAACGGGTTCTCTTTGGCCGGCTCCATGGTACCGGACAAGGATTCGCGCCACGCCGTTTGTCAACAGCAACTGGAGCCGCAGCCCTGCGGCTTCCAAGCTACGCCGCTCTAGGCAGTCCCTGCGTGACACACCACGCGACACCCAGATGCATGAAGAGCTCGGGTTCAGCACTTATCGCGACTGCACAAATGAAACGGCCAATGAAGCTCCAATAACAGTCCGAAATACACCACAACACAACGCAACGCCACGCCAACATGAACACCAATGGATGGATGGATGGATGGATGGATGATAATCCCTTTATCCTTTGTATTGGGCGGCAGCTTCCGCTACCTAACCTAACTTTTTCCATTGTTAATTGATCTTTTTTCTTTAAATTTAGCTTTAAAATGCCTAGTTGGCTATTTTTTTTTCTCCAGGTTCATCCTTTGTTTTATTTCCTCCATCAATATGTCAGGGAAGTTGGGATCGATGATGCTGATACTGTCCCAGGGCAGATAAGGGCGGTGTGAGATGTATTTCGCTCAGGTGGCATAGGTGCTGCCTCCTCGCGTCAGCGTGGTAGACAAGGCAAGGCGGATTTATACATCTACCTTGGACAAGGCGGATTGTGGTAGACGCGCGTACACCGCGACGCGGCGACGCTGCCAACGCCGTTCCCGTTGACGCTGCTGCAACCGTCAGTAATAGAACTTGTGGAAACCTGTGATTATCGGAGCAAGTGTGGCCCACAAGCATATATTTAAAATGATGTTTTGAAGCGAAAGCCTGCTGCGGCCAGTGTACCGAAGGGTGTATCGATTTCCGGCGAGATGTCGAGTGCTCGTCTCGCGGTGAGTTCCACTTGTGCCGTTGCCTACACGTGCTAGCACGCGGCACGTGTGACAGTTTCGTTTTCAAGGTTTCGCTCATGAATTTTAAAATATGGCTTGAAGAACAGCTCCTCCTGGCGCGGTTCGAAAGGCCGGTGACATGTTTTCGCCGTGCGTATTTGAGCAGACGAATTCAGTTGCTGCGGTTATCGTGAAATACACCGTTGTCAGATACGCAGATGCCAAAGTGTGCAAACTTGCGCGTTTTTACGTTCGCAGTAGTTACTACGCCGCAATGTTATGTTTTAGCGAACTGCCCCCGGTGTGTGGAATGCCGGCCGATCTGTGTCAAATTATTCTATTCATTTTGTGGCGCGCGCTGTTCTCATCGACTGTATACTTGATAGCATGGTGTTGGGTTGATAAAAAAATGTATCATACCGTTTCTTTCACCTCTAGGTGAAGAAATGGGAGCGAAATTTGACAAAGGAGATAAATCACTCAATATAAATTAAGCTAGCGTGAGCGGCAGTATGGGCTAGTTTGGATCTAGTCCGAGGTTCAATTGCCCTCAAGAGCAGACACAAAAATGAATAACATTGGAACCTGCGTTTTGGTTCGGATGCGGTGAAGTGTTTTTCGTTCTTTTTAAAACTCTAGTTTCTTGAAAAGCATGACTTACCGTATGAGTTAAGGGCCTGCAGTGTAATATGTCAGCTATATGTAGCTGACTTGTGTATAAGTGCTGTTCACCATTGCATACTGTTCACCATGTACTTGGGCACATCCTGCATGCCTACCCAGGACGGGGAGGTTATCTTTCAAAGTTCGGGAAGTGCAAAGTAGTGCAGAAAATAGGTTGCAAAAAATGGTATGCAAATGAGATAGCTGAACAATTTGACTTGTAACGGACAGAAGTGCAAAAATGAGATGCAGAAAACACAACGGTACACTTATTCTTTTGCTTTTAAGATCGCCCATTGGTGCTCTCTTTGTGCTGTTGCGTTCATTATGAATGCTGCTAAAATGTAAGTTGTTTCTCGAAAAGCTGGTTCTGGGAGCGGGATTAAAGTGCACAGCATATTTGCCATGTGTTGCAGTACAAGCTGAAGTCGATGGCTGCCATCGTGGGTGGGGCCTCGCTGGGCTTTGTGGGCCTGCTGACGGTGTCTGGCAACGCAGAGTTCTACAGGCGCTTCCTCATGCCTGCCGTGCATGCAGTCTTTGACGCAGAGACGGCTCACCAGCTGGGTGTCCAGGTGGCCCGGCTACGGCTGCTGCGCACCCACAGGGAGCCCGACCCCGACGTCCTGGTAAGGGACGCCTCACACAATCCGCGAAATACCGCATTGGTTCATTACCCTGTCTGCACTCTGCACCACTGCATTTCAGCAATGCGTGAGAAATTTTTCTGCAAGGACAGTGCAAAGTGACAGAAAAATCCCTGTGCTTGCTTCGTTTTCACCATCTGCTACTCTGAAGCGTCACTTAGGAGGACCGAGAAAGGCAGCTGAAGCCATGTCCGAGCTTTTGGAGGGGGTCTGTTGTGGGGAGGAGGGAATCTCCCCAAAAAAAGCATCTATCCGCACTACCAGTAGAGAGAATTGTGCATGGCGTCAAGCGTGCGGCAGTGGTCCCTTACTGAGCAACCACTACAATTGATTTTTGCCTCAAAGGTTCAATAACTGCGCACTTTTTCAGATGATAAAAATGTTTCTGGCACTTGTTTACTGCGCATCATTAGCTGTTGACCTTGGCCATGCAGGATATGAATACTGTGGAAAATAAATGTGACACTTAGTTTTTCTTATTGGGCAGTCCTCCAGCCTGGCGGCTCAAGGAGCACCGGCAATGATTCTCATGTGCTACATTCAGTGTGGAGAAGAAAAATATATAAAATGTCTCGATGGCCTTCCACTTTCTAAGGTATGGGCA
The DNA here is from genome assembly GCF_052857255.1 of Amblyomma americanum. Classification (NCBI taxonomy): domain Eukaryota; kingdom Metazoa; phylum Arthropoda; class Arachnida; order Ixodida; family Ixodidae; genus Amblyomma; species Amblyomma americanum. Next base: position 14,686,933 of record NC_135502.1, on the reverse strand, counting down.
ATGCCTTTGAAAGAGATTATAACCATGTGTTTTGTTGCAGTTGACGGATGATGTACGTTGCAAAGATCATTTTATAAAGGTTGCTGTTGTGGGCAGGAGACCTTGGGTTTGCCTCCCAGATTGTCTTTTTTAATGTGGTTGAAAATTACAAACGAGGCAGTGAGAAAAAGGCTCGAGCTAGAAGTTGTACAGAAGGGTGACAAAAAGTGAAAACAGGACGGAGCGAAAAAAAATGCGCCCGCATTTTCAGCATGAGCTCTGCACGGTCATTGTAATCAACATTGGCACTGGCTTCGAAAACTGAAGGAATAGCTGGGAATATAAACAAGAGCGCTAACTGCATTGCTCGAAACTGCTCAGTTAGCTAAGAGCAATTATAATAAGCAGGATGTGCCTTGTATCAGTTGCAAGCAGCTTTTCCAGTTTAGAAGGTGAACTCTCCAAGTTTAGCCTGTTACTTAGAAGGTAGTTTTGATGTAGGTAGTAGGCAGCAGCATTTATAATATGTACTTGAACAGAAAGTGGAGCACCCTTTGGTGGAAATAATACCTGCTAGCATAATTGCACATACTCAGCACTGTTGTGATTGGATGCAGCCAATTGTTTCTGTGCTCAGCAATGGTATCAGAACATTTCGTGGTTAAAAACAAAATGAGGTTGTTTGGAGATATTTTCCATTGGCATCTGAACTGACCTTATAGAGTTAGCATTGGGATCACACCTATACAGTAAGTGCTCATTGTGCTGTATTAACTGCAACAGTTTTCAATTTTCTACTATGTTCATGTGGCCTTAGTGGACGATTTGTAAAATTTTTTTTGTAATGTGCCAGCTTCCTCAGTTCACTGCTGTGAGAAGGAAACTTTACAAGAAGTCTGGTTTCATTTACCAGGGTTCACAAAAGCTGGCATCAAAATTGCAGTTTTCATGATTTATGGGGTAAGAAACAAGGAACAAAAATGAAAAGTGGGTGTGAACACACAGCATGGTGGGAAGGGCTTTGGCACTAAGTCCTTTTTCCTGGCCTTTCAGCACACAGAGGTGCTTGGCCTGCCACTCTCCAACCCCATTGGTCTGGCAGCGGGCTTCGACAAGCACGGGGAGGGTGTCCTGGGTGCCCAGGACTGGGGCTTTGGCTTTGTCGAAGTTGGCTCGGTGACACCGCTGCCTCAGCCTGGGAACCCCAAGCCTCGAGTCTTTCGGCTCTCTGAAGACTTGGGTGTGGTGAACAGGTATGGGCGGCCCTGTCACTGTTACATGCATGGCAACAAGTTCGAGCAAATCAGTGTCAGAAAGAAAACCTTGATGCACAAAATAGAAATTGGACTAGCACAGAAATTGGAGATTCCTGCGAGGCAGGCAGAGAAAAGCAGTTCTGCAAGAGCATCTGCTCCTTTTGACCAGTGCTTACAGGTGGGGCACCAGAGTGTGAGAAACCTCAGTGTTCAGAGGTTAAGCCTGAGTAAGGCATTAAGGAAGTGGGAAATGAAAGAAAGGTGTTGAGTGGAGTCACGTGGCAGTGACGGCAGGTAGATGAAGTCTTCCTAAGTGAGCTGTTTACTGTGCGAGCAAAAAGGAATTTTGACAGTGCTGACACCTAGCATTAGTTAGAATCACAATTACCATGGCTGTTGCCTGCGTTCTATTTAAACATTACAAAGAGCTTTCTATATCATCCAGGTGTACTTTTACGGGCAGTTAAACTGAGAGTCCCGTACTGCAGTCTCTCATAAAAACACTCATGGTGTTGTATATGCTCATATTTATAGCTTGTCCTACGTGGCAAAAATAAATTTTATGTGCTGGTGGAGAGCGCGAATATGCCGAGCAGCAGTATGCAGCTGATGCTTGGAGAGAGCAGAGGCCCATTTTAGGGTTTGCTTGGGCATAGAAATTTCCTAGGGGCCATTGAACTTGTCCTGCATCTCATGGGCCTAAGGAGTGCACACCAGATAGGAGGATATGGAGCCCTCTTTGTACTGCAGGTACGGCTTCAACAGTGTAGGCCACGAGCAGGTGTGGGCCTCTCTGCGTAAACAGCGGGTGTGGGCTGCCCCCGTGGGTGTGAACCTGGGCCGCAACAAGACAAGTGCGGATGCGGCGGCCGACTACGTGGCGGGTGTGCACCGCTTTGCCGACCTGGCTGACTACCTGGTGGTGAATGTGTCAAGCCCCAACACGCCTGGGCTGCGCTCCTTGCAACGGCGGCAGCACCTTGAGAAGCTGCTACTCAGGGTGTGACGACTTGCACAACCGTTTCGCAAAGAATGTTGTTGTGCATAAGTAGACTTTTCTTTTTTAAAAAAAATTATCAGTTAAACATTGGTGGGTTTACCTAGATGCGGAGCCAGCCACTTGCGGAAGGTGTGAGGTAGCTTCAGGTGAGCTGTGGGTAGTTCAACACCCTGTGCCAGTTCCTGGTCTTGCATGGATTGATGTAGTTCCATGTGTGAAATAACTGGATGATTTGTATGCAAATTGCTTCCACTGGCAAAAATTCGGACTCAGGCCACTGCAGCTGCTTACCCAGCTCACTCGCGCTGGCAGCTGCTTTCAGATTGAGCGATAAGTAGCATGAGAACAGACTGGTGGCAAGTTCTGAAGCATGCATTCTAGAACATGCACTGCATCAGAATCCAAAACTGCTGGCCTACGGCACAGCTAGCATGTCAGTTTGCCGCTTCTCATGCTAGTCGGTTACACAATGGCGTGACAGGTCCACTGGCTTATCACCTTTGATCTCCATCTTCCTTTGACTGATATCTTGTACCGGGTGCATGTTGTGGGGTTTCCACAATGAGAAACTGAATAAGGATCAAATCGCAAGGAGCTGCATGCTCCGTGTAGCCCGCAAAGCCTTGTTGTGTGGTTCGCTGGGCCTCAAGATTTCAGCATCTGTTCTGGAAAACTGTCACTCCTGCTTTTCTTTGATTACCTTTAGCCACTAATACCAATTCCTTGATGTTGGTAGCCCTGCCTCTGTTGATCGCTAGCTTTGCATGAGAAGGGGGCAGAACTTTGAATACTGCAGAAAAAAAGGAAAGCGAAATAGAACAAATTTGCTCAAGTGGACTTTCTGTATTCTTCTATTTCAGTTCTCTTTTCTTCTGTCGTGTTCAAAGTTTCTCTACCCTTTTCATGCAAAGCTAGCTATCATCAGAGGCGGAGATACCAAAACTGGAGGGATGCCAAACTGGAGGGCACACTTAAGATGCAATAGTGTTAATGGGTTAATGCCCATATATGAGGACATTGTAATTAATTCCCAACTTTACATTCATAGATCACTGGGAGTCCTCATACAGCTCCTGGCGCAGTGGTGCAATGGTTAAGCGATGCGCCACTGCCCTTTGATGGCAGGTGGCAGTGCCACAGGTGGGGCTTGTGTGACCCAGGTGGCTCTTCCCGAGCAACCTCTCGCGAGGAATCATTAATTTATCTGCCACCTGCCACGCTGGTCAGTTTGCTCACAATCCGGTGGGCAGGTTCTGATGATGCCACAAGATCGTGATCTTGGTGGCCCACCTGGGTTGCCGAGGTGGCCAGTTGCTATGACCGCTTCGGCTCTGATCGAGGCTTTAAACGGTTGGCGCTGACACCGAACAATTTTTCCAACATTGGGTTACTAACGGTTTCGTGTTAAAACTAATATGTTCATGAGTGGACCTGACATATTTGCTTTAATTTTTTGTGCTTGAATTTACTTTACCTACTTTTGCTTACTTTTTGTCTTACTTTTTAATTTTGGCCATGAGGACTTATTTACTTCCCCCCTATGCTTTTCGACAATGGTGAGATGAATTTGAAAACCCAGGTTCAAGTCATCAATTATGTTGCAGTTCCTCTCTCGAGTTGCTTAGGTTGGCAGTTTTGATCAGAAAATTAGAGATTAAGGCCTTCCTTTTTGACTTCAATCCCTGGCTCTTCCCAATCCGGCCCTCGAAATACCTGTTCTAAATCTGCAGATAATGGTCACATCAGGTAGGCACACTGCAAGCAAGGGCCACAGCATTCATTGCTACCATCTCTACAACATCTTATTGGCGCAGAAAAAAAAAAAAAAGCAGTGAACCAGCTGCATGCAGAAAATGAGGCTTTCCGATGGACAGCAGACAGTGTTCGGGGTTTTTTTTTTTTTTTTCAGGTCTTCATCATTCAAACTAAAATAAAATTATCCAGTGTTATCCTCAGACTTGTTGCTACTTTCAGTATGTAGGAAAAATTATAAAATTATCTCAGGATGCAGGAAAGTCACGAAACCAATGCCATTTGCAGAAGAGCACAGTGTGCTTTGATTGCTGTGGGCTTGCTGTGATTGCTAAGAAAGGTGGTGTGCTGCACAGTTTTAGCCCCACATTGAAATTCACCGTATCATGAGAAAGAAACTAATTCAAACAGGAAGTTGCCTGAATAGATTATGTAACTGATGTTTGGACCTTGAAATAGCACATGGCATCTATGGGTTGTCCATGATGTACGGTATGCTTTATGTGCACAATAAGAAAAGAGTTCACCTGGGGATGTAGTGATTTCTTGCACATGAAGTGGCAGTCTTAGGCCACTTAGTGACCAAGGAGGGTGCACAGCCCACCTATCCTAATTTTGTGCCTGTCTTATTCATGAAACAACTTCACGGCTTCATTAGCACACCATTTTTTGCCACTATATTCGCAATTTTGCTTTCACTGTTGGGCATCTGGCACAGCTGCTCAGCAGCATTGCCAATTTTTCCGTTTGGCCAATAGCATGTGACCACACATGCGCTGCCATGTTGCACACATGCTGCCCAGTGGAAACTTTGGGTTAGCTGTCTTGCTGATCTCTTTCACTGCGGAAATGGCGACCTAGCATACGCAACTTTGAAAATCCAAAGTGGGGGGGTCAACTTAAAATCGAAACCAAACCATCACACCATAAATAAAGCTGAGACAAATGAGATACCAGGCATGCTACAGCGTGGTTGCATTTTTGCTGCGTGGCTCTGTTGCATCACTCTTGGTGCTGGCTTTGAGCAGCTGCTATGTCAACGCGCAGAACCAGCATTTCCACCCCTTGGCGGCCAATGGGGGCTGTCGATAAGCAGCAAACCGGCACTAGCCCACTCCCCGCACGTGGCCACAGATTGCGGCTGCTGATAAGCGGCTGCGGCCTGATAATGCATTCGCGTTCTACTCTTAATAGTCGTTGTCCAAGTTTCTTTTTGTTTACTTTCAACCGCGCACTCGGCGCTCAAGGGAGCGTCATAGTTGATGGAAGGGCTGCTGTTCCAATCGCAGCGGCACCTCCACTCGGAACTGCAGCCGCGTCGGGGAGTGTCGGTAGCCGATGGAAGAGCTGACGCCTCTCACACGTAATTTCTCTTTGGCTCTGACGAGTTGACTACCGCTGGCCGCATTTCACAAGTTTTTAATGTGGTGCTTCGTCATTTATGCTCCGGGTCCGGTAAGCGACCGGCACTCGTTCACAGCTACATTCAAGATGGCTCTCATTACGCCGAAGAAACGAATTGCGCGCTGGGCCGCAAGTTCTGCGTTTGCAATGGGTGATGCAGGTGTGGCAGCTGCAACGAGGCAAAATTTTCAGCTTTTTCATTCGATGTGGCTATTTCCGAAGTGCGGGATTTCACAGCACAATGATGTTAGAACGACAAGCTGTAGGATCGCAGCAGTGATCACGACAGCAGCGCTAGTGAGGACGATGGCGCAAGTGTGGACTAGTAGTCCAGTGACTAATACATTTTCGTTTTAGAATGTGCCCACAGGCGTGCCCACATGCGGCAGCCAAAAGCGTCTGGCGATAGTGGAGCCTGCAGGATAGTGCTGTCGCATTCTATTATTAAAGGCCAAGCTGAGACGATCTCCAAGTTTTTTTTTTTTTTTCAGAAATGTAATGTGGAGGGGTCGACGACTTACAATCATGTAAATATGGTAATTATGATGAATGCATTGAGTGCTGCTATCGCGAACGACTTACAATCATGTAAATATGGTAATTATGATGAATGCATTGAGTGCTGCTATCGCGAACAGTAGTCGTCATGTCTACTCCCGTCGTCGTTCAACGACCAGAGCAGCACACTGGACCGAATACACTGAAAACACCGTTTCCTTTCTATACACACGCTTACTGCTGTGCCAGTGGTGTTACAGGCTACCTTAGCAACTAAAGAGCTGAGCTAGGAGTCTTGGTTTGCCATGCAGACCAAAAATGGAGCTTCTAGTCTAAAAAAAAATGGCCACTTTATGTTGTGTACTTAGCTGGCTTTGAGAGTCTCGTGCAATAGAAAGCCTCCATGACTATATTTGCCACAGCGGCTTTGGCCTCAAGCAAATGGCTTTTGCTTTGTGGGTGCCTCCCTTTAGGCCTTGAATATTACCTGGGTACCTTTCTTTTGCGATCATTAACAGAGGTTTATTTTCAATTCCTCCTAGAGCATGGTGGGAAAGCTAGAGGTCATTTTCCAAGGCCATCAACTCGTGCACTTGTGCCTCTGATCTAGTGTTTGTGTCATATGAAATGTGTGCCTGCAGAAGTTCTCTTACTCTCATATAGGAGCCCTCAAGCACTTCTTTTGTTGATCGCTGCAGTGCCTTTCCAAAACATAGCTGAGTCTTATTTGCGCCTTTTCAGAGAAAAATTCTTTGCTCATAGTGCACACGGCAAAACCATGAACTACTGTATTTAGTTCATATGCTGATGTACTCTAGTGAGACTTGTTTCTGGGTTATTTGACGATGCATTCTTGTATGAATCAACTTAACAATATTGGGAATGCTGCTCCACTTCGGCCAACCAGCGTCACTGCATTAAGCCTGCTATATACTTTTACAGACTGTTGGTTTTTGATGAGATTATACCAGGGATGCGCAAAAAGGCTATTCCAGCAACCAAGATCTGCCGCGAATAGGGAGAGGCTGAGGCTAGCTACTGTCGTCATAACGCAAGACTGTTCTTGTGGCAAAGCTCAAAGAAAAACTGAAAGTTTCCATACCAACCTAACGCTGATCTTTAACTTCCGTTAAATTTATTTAAGTGAAAAAGATACTATTGAAATTTTAATCCGTGCACAGAGGAGAGCATTGTGTTCCACGCAGCTACCACATCTGCGGCAGGATCCACGTTTTGGACCTAGCACTAGCCAAGCCAAATACGAAACCTCGTCTTCCTTGCATTTCCACGGCGGATGAAGTGCTCTTTAAGAAATGCACATAGATGGTGGCCCCAGCTTGCCCTTTAGGTAATATTGAGAAACTGTGTGGTCGCGAGAGGTGCGCTGTGTTGGAGCGCAAGAGACTTGTGGTAAATGTTGGGAGTAAATACCTGTGTTCTCTTCTTTCATATATATAGTCTTGGCGCTGAAATCCTTTTATAAACTTTTGTTATCTTGTGATATGGCTATGGTGTGGTCGCACTTCTGCTGCAGCATCATAACTCTACCAAAGCAAATGGTCATGCTCATCTGAAATGATCCCTTTGATCGTTGGCCTGTTTATTCATCCTGGCTTTCCTCTTAACCCAGTTCCTTCAATCAGCTTGTGTTTAAGAGTGCTAACATTGTAGAGCAGGAGTGCAGTCATGTGCGAATGTTTAAATCTTGCACGCTTTATGTTTTAAAAAAGAAACCAGGCTAAGCGATCTTGAAATAAAAAAAACAATTGAAATAGCAATTTCTTAACATTTTCTGGAACTTTTGCACAGAAAAAAATTGCGCTAATGTTAACAATACAAAACTCATTTTTCTTTTTTGAACAGTAAGTAAATTTCAGTGCTTGTTAGTTGAAACATCCTCTATATTTGCATTTTTATCTTATCAGTATTGAACTCCTGCTACAAAACATGAGGATGCGGCTCCAAATAGAATTTTCACATGCTACAAAGCGTGCTCCAAAATGCTCTTGGTTATTCCAGCCACTAAGTTAGTGCTACATAGAAAAATATTCATGAGGGATGCACACAGGACAGAGCGCTTTGTGCTGTGTGCCTTCCTCGTCAGGGAAGGGATGGTGTTACTGGTTAGGCCACACGAAATACGCACTTGAAAGTGAGACAGCCACTAGTTCGTAGAGCACTGCGCGCTACATGCGGAGGTTGTGAAATTACCAGAGGCATGCTTTTTGTCCACTGTGCAGCCATGGGGGGTTTTCTTCCATGGCAGGTGATCGAGGCGAGGAATAGTTTGCCCAGGCGGCTGCCCGTGCTGCTCAAGATTGCCCCTGACCTGACTGACCAAGAGAAGGCTGACATCGCAGCTGTGGTCACTGGAACCAAGGTGCGTACAGCAGGGCCGCTATCTTATGCCGGGTGTTTCAGTCGACAGACTGTTTCATTGATTCACCCGGCCCCAAGGCTCTGACTGGGTGGTCTAGGAAAACTTGCACCAGGCAAGGTCTTGCCAACAGAAGAAATGAAAGTGCCCCGCATGGCTTTAGTTTACCTGCACTTCGCACTATGTCAGTGGCCATTGGGCTAGCTCACTGATGTTGCTTCAATGACCCTTTTGTAGGATTCTAATGCGGGTGTACTTTTTTTGTAAAATTGGGAACAAAAGTCCCCAGGATGAGCTTAACGCTTTCCTCATGCGTGGGTACCACGTCTGCCAATGACCACCTCATTTCATTACCACACATTAGAGCACATGAGTCCCGCTCTCATCTCTGCAGGTGGGGTCTAGAACCATGGACTAACAGCAGAGGTAAGCACAAGGTATTTTGTCCCCGACAGTACGTGCCAAAGCTACGCTGTGCCTCTGGGGCCATGCTCTAAAGGAGGGCTGCTGATTAATTTTTACCTCTTGGAGTTGTTCTGCATGCACCAGAATGCTTGGTGAATAGGCATTGCTGCATTTCATATCTATCTCTACTTAGTGTGGCCGGGAATTAAAGTCATGAGCTTGGAAGCCACAGTGTGCTAGAGCCACTGCGAAAGAAAGTTTTCTCATCAATGCCGCCCTTACTACACTTGTGGAAGTCCCGCAGACTTTTTGATAGAGCCTCTGTGCCTACAACCATGCTTTCAGTTTTTCTGCCTAATGGAATGCTTGCAGTGCATAGAGGTTAGAAAACCTGCAAGTTGTGGTTCACGGAAAAGGGGACTGGTCTCGATGTTAATTCATTGTGGGTGGTGAAGCAGGAAAGGCACAAGAATGATGGGGGCACAGTGTATAGCAGTGAGGGTGCTAGCTAAAAAGGGGTGCTCCCCTCCCACTGGCTACACCCCTGGCAGTCTGCTTTGTCATAAATTTGAGTCGATTTGGCAGCCGGAAGAAGACGAGTAAGTCATGTGGGTTAAACAAGGCCTTTTGCAGCACTAGCACATTCAGAAAAGTTATGCAATCCTCCAGCTAGTAATCTACTGTGAGTGGCGGAGCAGTGCTTTTCAGGACTTCAGTGGCCGCTGTTGAATTCACAAGGCCAGAGGGCAGCTGGTTGCTATCACGTGGTACTCAAACTCTTGCACTGTAAAGCGTTCACTGGCAGTGTGCTGATCACTTTGTGCTTGCGTATTGCAGTAATCTTGAGTGCTGTTTTTGCTCTTGCTGCTGCCGTGACTGCATTGTTGGCCCTTTTTAATGTTTAAAATTTAACACCATTGTTGGCCACAGTGGTAAGCATGCCTGTAATCTGCTGCACATGAAAATGTGTAGGTTGCCAATTGGTGCGCGGCCATGCTGCTTTCATGTCATTCATTTGTTCGCATTTTTAATGAAGCACAAAGCGATCTACCATGGCTTCTGCGTAGGCCAGAGTGGATGGACTGATAGTGTGCAACACCACTGTTTCCCGGCCAGACAGCCTGCGAAGTGAACATCGATCTGAGTCAGGTGGCCTCAGTGGCAAGCCACTGAATGACATCTCCACCAAGACAATTGCAGACTTGTACCGGCTAACCAGAGGTGAACAACCTTCCTTGAGGTCACATTTTTTTCCTTTCACTGTGTTGTGCAGTTGTGCCCTGTTGAACCTTTGGGATTGGGAGTTGGTTGTGGGGCGCTGATTAAATTTCACTGAAAAAATACTAACGTGCACCAAATAGGGCTCATTGCCTATTTTCACACTATATAATATTTTTTTCAGAAATAAATTTTAGCAGGAAACTGCCAGGTGCTTTACCAGAGATATAGCACTGCCAAGAAGTGATATGCTTTCCACATAGCATAGCCCTCATGGTAGTGGTTGATCCATTTGTTTTTGACAAACTTTGTTGAATGCTGTCGTCTACCACTCTTGCTGTTCCTAGTGTTGTCAAAAGAGAGTTTACAGTAGGAATCTGGGCAAGCTTTTCCAGGTTGCAAGACAATGCAAAAATGAAATTTTTTTGTTTTGTTTAAATGCTCATCCTTACCCCTACCTTAACCCCCCAAAGGCCTTTGACTTGGCACTGAAGGTAAGACTACAGGGGTGCAGCATCTGCAAGTGTGCCATTCCGGCAGATTGTTTGGCCAGATGATGGCAGCCTGGCATTCTGCTTTCTGGTGTAGTCGCTGCATTCCGTCGCTGGTGTAGCTGGGGCGACCTATGGAAGCTTTTTGTAATAAGACATGTTCAGCAAATTCATTGCAATAAAGCTGACAGTTGTACTAGGAATGTGCGCTATATAATAAATACTGACAGTGTACTATGTTACAAGAGAAATGTAATAACTGCTTCGGGAATCCTAATCCGCTTCATAGAAAAGGAGGGCTTGTTTCAGTTCCATAGCTTCCACTCCATTGTCAGAAAAGGTTGTCACAGAGGGCAATTTCTTCGTTTCAGAGGAACTTAGCATCCTTTCACTTTCCAGATAGGGCACTTTTTTATGCCAACTAGCGAAAGTGGCAGGAAATATTTCATAAAACAGGGAGCTTGATAGCACGTCTTCCACAGTCTCCTTGTTGACAGATTTTGCCGCCAGTTCTAGTGTCTATATTTTTTCCGAGATTACTTACATCATGTGCATCTTCCCAAAGTGTTTGTCATAAATCTTTTTTTTTTTTGTTATTACAGTTTCTAACTAGTTTGACAGTTTGTAACATATTTTTTCTGTCAAAAAGGAACAGAGGAATGCCAGCCATAAATTGTTTTTGAAATAGGTTTAAAACATTTCGGCTTCTATAATGGAAGCCATAAAATGTAATGGAAAATTTAAAAGCTTAACTAATGGCTCTTGCTCTCGTGTGCTGAGCTTTCATTTACCATGTCCAAACAGGGTCCATACCAATAATTGGAGTGGGTGGCGTGTTTTGCGGTGAGGATGCCTATGCAAAAATCCGAGCTGGAGCGTCTGCTGTGCAGCTGTACTCTTCACTCATCTACTATGGCCCACCGGTTGTCCAGGTGGTCAAAACTCAGCTGGCAGAACTGCTCAGGTGACATAGCACTTTGCTTGCTCAAGTGCCATCCCACAGCTTTTGAAGTTATTGTGTGCTCAGAGCTGGAGCCTGGATGGTGCACTGAGTACGTGCACTTGAACAGTGACCTTAGAGTTTTACACCTAGCAGTGAGATAATTTTTTCACGTTGCAGTTATTGCTGTGAGGAAGATTTGGAATTTGTTCTTCAGTTTAGTCTTGAGAAGGCAAAAGCAGGCACTGATCAACATCTCAGTTAGCAGCTCCTCTTGAGACTGTGTTGACAATATCTTAAAGGAGCATTGATGATGAATTGAAGTTGTCCTGCATCGATCGATCACAGTGGTGAAAAGATGCTAGTTTCACCAAAAATGGAGCTGTTATAAGCTGGGAAAAGCCAAAAACGCACTACAGGCCATTGGCCGTTTTCACAAGCAAACCGCAGTGACTCTGGGACAAATTCCTGAGGCCAGGAGCCCGTTCCAGTGTTGACGTTACGATTTCAGATTGAGTGTTGAGGAAAATTTTTTAATCCAGTTTTCTCAGATGTAAATTGCTGCAGAACTAACATCAACTTAGGCAGAAAGAACTGAAGAGTCTTTTTTTCCATAGAAAGACCGTTTTATGGAGCTGCCTGCATTGTCCCTTTGAGGAGAGGACATAAATTTGCAGTGTGGCCCTCAGCAAGCAGCCGCTAAAGCTAGAATTAAATTCGTCTTCACTGTTGCAGGGATGAGCACATCCTTTGCTTCATATGTACTGGGTGTTTCAGTTAGCGCTCTCAAAAATTTCTAAATATACACGCGTTGTTTGAAATCGAAAGAAAATCTTTTCGGAACAGACTGTCAGCCATGGTGAATGTCAATTATTATATGCATTTCAAACTCTTTAGCTAGATAAAACTAAGGTATGTAAATAACTTTTTGGTTAACACAGTCTGGTGGTTAGTGCCAAAGATGAGTTTGTAGCCATAGAAAAGAAAATTCCACATCAGTTTTTTTAGTGAAGGAGCAGTTGTTCTCTGAAGCCCTGCAGTACGAAAAAAATCTGATGTACTTTTTTTCTGTACAAAACCAAAGCCGAGCATATGAGGCACTTGGGAAGCTCCATGTGAACATGATGTCTGCTGTTGATGTGTCGTTCTGGCTGTGGCGCCAAACTTGAACTACCTGCTCAATTGGATCATGGCATGCACATCCTTTTGCTTCTTCGCTCTTAATAATCGCTTTGCAGCTAGCAATGGCTGTCCTGTTGCTTGTGCCAAAGGATGAAGCAAAAGAATGGACATAACATGATGCGATAAAGCAAGCAGTTCAAATGGGGCACCGCATTGGCAGTGCAACATGTCATTGGCAGATGTCGCGTTTGCACTGAACTTCCTGCGGGCCTCATGTGCCCAGTTTCAGTTTTAATAGGAAAACAGTAACATTTCCTCACTCTGCCAAGCTTTAAAGATATGCTTTTTATTTCAAAACCTGATATGATATCGCCTTGTCTTTGGCTTCAAACTCGCCATTGACACATGTACCACCAGTATACGGTAATATAAAGAACTAATTAGTAAATGTACCTTGATAGCTATGTAATTAGTATGAGTTTACAATAGCTAAAGTCACCCGTGGCTGGCAGTTTGGATTAGAACGAAAATATTTTCAGAGCGGACCTCTCTCTTTTTTTTTTAGGAATTTTTGAAAGTGGTATCTAAAGTACCTAATATTTAGAAGTATTGTTTGGTATCTTAATTTCATTGTTTGATCAAGTTACATTGTGCCTTTCCTTGCATCATTTTTTGCCCTTTTCATTTGCTCTTGTCTACCTCACTTTTTTTTTTGTTTAGTGTCGCATATAAATAAAAAAAGTAAATATTTCCTGCCTCTATATTTCTTTTAGGAAGGATGGATACACAAGAGTTCAAGATGCTGTCGGGGCCGACCATAGAAATTCAAAGTAGCAAAGTGTTGATGCCGTGGACCGGCCTTTTGTTCTTGAACACAATAAACTATACACTGTTATTGCGCCTCTCAGAGAGATGTTAGCAACGCTTCTGTCTTCACCGCTGCCGATATTTTAGTTTTTTAACACCTAAACTGCAGCAGGACATAGGGGTTTGGAGTTTTCTGTTTAAACAAAAAAAAAAGAACAATAATTGTGTGCTGAATTTATTTTTAAAAATTCGCAGAAAAGGTCAGTTTACTGCAGATACACGCCGAAGCTTGTTTGCTATTGAGTACGGGTTACTACTAACCACAAGAGAAAATTAACAAAGTGTAGAAGGCAGTAACACGGTCAGACAATGGGATTGTTGGATAAGTAGTGCAGTTATATGTTTTCAGGGATTGGTACACTACTTTAGACAGCCGCTTGGTGCTGACTGTGAGGCTTCACTACCTCAAGCTTCGTCTGCAAGCACAGTGCCTTGTGCTCACAGACGGTCATTGCATTGTCAGAGCTGTTATTTCACTCAGCATGTAAAGACACAACGTTTGTATCCATAACAAGCCGCTCTCATCTCGAAACCATGCACAAGTGCCATGAAAAAGTGTCATGTTCTGGCTTGCACTGCTATTCAGTAGCACTTTTATCGCTGCCATCATGTGGACTGTGTGATTAGAGGCCCTCTGACTCCTTCAGGATTTCAGTCGCGGTCAGTTTTTTTTTCGTTCCAATATAAAAATCTGTTCGTGCGAAGCGATTGCTGCTTTCACAGTTCGTTCTGTGACTGAAGGAGTGAGCTGTGCATCGCAAGCACAGAGGAAGACTATTTAGGACGGCAAACTCCGCTGTCTGCGGCGACCAGAAAAGGTCACAAGCCCGCGGCGCTACTATCATGCTGGCGGCCTGGAAAGAAACTACCGCCGTTTCGGTTTCCAAGGCAACCGGTCGAGCGTGTTGCTCCCGTTCGGCCGCGCGCGCCCGACTTCTATTGAGGGCATTCTAGCGCACTTCTTTACCGCTGGTAGCCGGAAGAGCAACTGGTGCTACGCTTCAACCATTTGAGCACAGACACCGACAAGAACTGTTGCTGTTTGACTTAAGGGCACAGAAATACAACGTCACGGCGTGCCCGCTGAAGCAAACACCCGTGCCATCTGTTTGTCGCCTGCTTTGAGCGCGCGCCGCCGCAGAGCGCGCTGAAGCCGCCTGCCCGGGCGCTGCATTTTTTATTTTTTTCACTGTGGCTTCTATGACGCGCCGCATGGCGCCGCCACTGCATACGGCCCCATCGGCGCATACAATTGTGACTTTACCTGGTCGCCTGCGCTCGCTCGCGCTGACGGGAGTTTCACCTCCTATATAGTCTTGCTCCGTGATCGCAAGCAACGAATACTTGCGTTGATCACAACCCGATAAAAAGCTGTGCCGAGAGGAATGCAACTATACAGAAAGGCCTGGTTCTGCTTGGCTAAGTGAGACAAAACGTATGTGTGCATTGCTGCCTTGTTGCTTTTTTTTCTCGTTTATTTGGGTTTTTGCTGAACCCAGTTCTTGGAAATTGATGTCCATTTGCATTTTTACCTTACGGCTAGATCACTTCCATGCTGTTGCTTTCTTTTTCTTTTTATGACGATGGTGTTCATATTGTAACCATTGCTCTAAATGTGACCATTTGTTCATCTGTTACTTGTACATAAACTGCTCTTTCTAACAAACATTTCAAGGTAAACTAAACTGTACATGACTTTTGAGAGCATAAGGGTGCAACCTATATTGCTGAAAGAAAAGAAAAGTAATTTTTCCACAGGAAATTTGCTGTAAGAACCAAAAATTGTGTTTTTAAGTGAACACCAAAACAAAGTCTGGCAAATTTTACCGCCCTCGACCGGCGAATAGAAAGGTTAAGTGGTGCGACACTGGTGGATTACATATGGCAAGACCTATAGCCACACTTGACCTCTGGCTCACTTGAAGGTCAACCGTCAACGCACGGCGAAATCGGCTTTACCTAGCGTAGTGAAGCTTTCGCTTCAAAAATGTTTAGAATGCACCTCGCGTAATAATCGAATCCAAGGTGTTAATACGTATAGCGTGAGTTCTTTTTTCCCGAGCTTTTAAAGGTAGCTAAAGCGACCTTTGCCACTAGGCTTGGGAGCCGCTCGAAGAAGCCAGCTTTTGAATAACCTTGCAGCAAAGCGCGCGGTGTGCAAGTGCAAAAATGGTGTCAGTGGGTATAGAAAGGAGGCGGTGCGGATTGGTGAGAAGTAGAAGCCACTGAAAAAGTTGCGCGGTGTAGGGAAAGCACGTAAAGGCAATCGGCCGCAGGGCTGGCGAGTTCAAAACACCAAGTAGCAGGGGCACGGCAGTGACGGCGATTGCTGCTGTGTGGGAGTCTGCGTTGACGCCCAACTATGGCGCGCGCATCCGAGGCGTTGCCGCTTAAATAACGTTGACGTAATCGCTGCTTCTTCAGTTGAGATTGCTGTCTGCGTTTAGACCATCGGCTTATGATTTGTGTGAATAGTTTGAAATTGCATTATAATCGTGATAATATTTCTTTTAAAATTCCCCCGAGTTCTCAAAATCCCCCCTTGCGGTATATTCGTACAAATAAGCTTAAACAGTCATTTTTTTATGTCATACTGTCGTTCCTTAGCGTCCGTAACAACGCAAGCACCGAAAAAGACCGTGCGTCAGCCTGCGCTCGTCAAGCCGGCCGATTACCATGCATATAATTCTAGATCATAAGGAGTCATTGCTTTGTATCCGGTCGTCGCTAAAACTGCGCGAAAATGTGGCTGAGCCAATACGCTTGTACCGAGTTATTACCTTGATTTAGACGTTGCCATTACTCAGCCGCTGGCTGGGCAGTGTGAAAATGGAGCTACTTCTCTAAGGAGGAGCGTGTTTGGTCCCGTTTCGAGGAACAACCACAAGGAGAGCGTACAATGAAATGCTTTAAAAAGCGTGGCATTAGATAACAGACTCTAAGCGTCATTGTGCATGCCGTGAAGTCGGGCAACTTCCGCGTAAGTACTATATCAATGCTGTTGTCTGAGTCAGACAAAAAACAAATTTCTTACCCGCCGCGGTGGCTCAGTGGTTAGAGCGCCCGACTACTGATCCGAAGTTCCCTGGTTCGAACCCGACCGCGGCGGCTGCGTTTCTATGGAGGCAAAACGCTAAGGCGCCCGTGTGCTGTGCGATGTCAGTGCACGTTCAAGATCCCCAGGTGGTCGAAATTATTCCGAAGCCCTCCACTACGGCACCTTTTTCTTCCTTTCTTCTTTCACTCCCTCCTTTATCCCTTCCCTTACGGCGCGGTTCAGGTGTCCGCCCATATATGAAACAGATACTGCGCCATTTCCTTTCCCCCAAAACCAATTACCATTATTATTATTGAATAGCAGCGGTGGTGGTGAAAACATTTATTAATCATAGAAGTGTTGGGGGTCGTGACCTGAAGGGTCACGCCCTTACAACCACTAGGTGGGGATGCCTAGTCAGGCACCCCATTGGCGGTTGCCGCAGCCCGGGCACGCTGCGTTAAGGCCCTTTGGGCCTGGAGGGTGCAGCAGCCGGACAGGGTCGCGTCCCAGTCCACTCGGGTGGGGTTTGGGATAGGGCAGCGCGGCTACACGGCACTTCTTTTGGGTCGCACACTGCAGGCGAACCGTTCTTTTTCTAGCGCATTCGCAGCATCTTCATGGAATGAGTTTTGGTTGTTGATTCCAGAATAGTCTAGAGGCGATGTTTTAATATCTAAGTTTGTTCACTGCTTTCAACGCGACAGCGCTAGAGGCCGCGTTGTCCAGAAAATCCGGTGTCGCTGTTGTCGGTGTCGACGTTGTGAGCGAAAACCCACGAGCATGACTCTGGCAGGTGGTGCCCAGGCTGGTGGGCCACCTAGATCACCTGACCTTATGGCGTCATCACAACTCGCCCACCGGATAGTGAACAAAATGCCCACCGTGGCAGGTGGCAGTTATATAATTGCATAGTCGCGAGAGGTTGCTCGGGAAGAACAGCCTGGGTCCATGCACAAGGCCCACCGGTGGCAGCACCTGCCATCGCTTAACCGCTGCACCACTGCGCCAGGAGGGATAGAAGGACTCTCAGGGATATATAGGAATGTAAGGTACAGTATGACATTCTGCATATATGATAATTTACCCATTACGCTATCGCGTTATGCCCTTAAGACGAAGCTTAAGTGTCCCCTCGAATTTTTTATATTTTGCTTCGAAGTTTTCGCATTTTTTTCCTATAAAGATTAGGTATGGGAAAGGCCAAATCGCTATTCTGCTTATGTATGCAAGTTCCAGGAAGATTTTTGTTGCATGCAGTATGAATCGAACTATCAGTTCATCGATGATTATGAGCTTTAATGACGCAAGGGCTGCTTTCGCCAAAGTACAGTGGGCAAAGAGCACCATTGCGGAAGGTATTTTTCCTTGCACAAGGTGGGGTCAAAGACCCATTTTCCAGGCATTTCACCCCGGAAAAGCCGAGCACCAGGACAGGAAAAAACTGGTACACACTATCACTGGTGGGTACCCGGCGACTTTGGGGATCGAACCCCGCACCTCCCGCATACGAGGCGGGTGCTCAACCACTAGGCCACCGCTGCGGTTATCAGTCCATTCAATGACCTATCAGAGTTAGAAGCCGCACATTTTATTTTTGTCAGGGGAGAGAAAGAAGTAGAGAATAAATGTTTGTATTTTTCTGTGCACAGGTAAATTTCATGCGCGGTGCTGTGGCAATGGCGGAATGAGCCTATTCACTCGTTTTTCGGGGCGCTGTACACGCTCCGCTGTTCGCATTTCTTTTCATTGTGCTTATACCCGGGCGGCAACAAAAGACGCTATAGATATAGTCCTCCGTGATACAATCATAGACGACTCCAGCGTCGTTTCCTTACCACCCAGGCACGAGCGCGATGAAAAGAAATTGCGAACAGCGGATCGCGAAGGGTTTACAATGTCAGTACTTCTCGCAGTAAAATCGTTAGCAAAAACACGTGCATCTTAGCAAGCCGTCGGAAAAGTACTCGGAGGCAGAAAAAGCACGCGCGCTGCCCGCGGCATTTCAGAGCGGTGTTGAAAAGCAGTACCGTATGCGTTTTATTTTGTCGTGTATTCGTGTTTTTCAACGGACGCGGCTCGCAGAGATCGCAGAAAATGAGCTGTTCGTAAGCTAACCTGTGATTTTCACATCCGAGTGGCTGTGATCCCCTTGTAAAGCCCAGCAACGTAGGATGAGACGGGCTACAAACGCATAATTAGAAAAACTGCCAACAACTGAAAATTTTACCCCAGCATCTATCGCGGCCTGATACACACACTTTGTACTCTCATTACAAGGGCCCGACTCTTCTTTTTCAGACCAAGCACAGTTGTGCTCTGCCAATTGCCTTCGTAACCAGTGGCAAAGAATTTTGCTCCAGTAATCTAAACCAATCATGTCCCAACAGTAGTCGTTGATTGTCTGATCCAATCCCCGTTCATGAGCACGATTAGCAGAAGTTAAACAATGTACAGACTTCTTCAGTGCACCCGATCACTCCTTATTGTTGTTATTTATAAAGCTGCACATTTGAATTCATATGAATCAACAAATACGCCTTTTCACAGTGCAAAATAAGAAAAATAAATAAATGTATAATTGAATCCGAAAATAAAATGGAATAAATAAATTTCACAATAAACTCGAAGTCCTGCCACCCCCACCCCCCTTCCCACTCAGAAATCAGTTCCGAAGTCCCTGATGTGAACAGTGTAGAGCCATTTTTCGAGCAATTAATGCAGTAATTGAATAGGTAGTTCGGTCTGATGATTTCCAGAAATAACGAGCGTTTTGAACACTGTTTAAATTAACAGAGACAGCCCGCAAGGACACTTCTCTGTACAACGTTACTCTGCGGTGGCCTGTTGTCATGCCTGCTGCGAAGTGGTGCGCCGCCATTCGCAAACATGGCGTCCGCAGAGTCGGTCGTCCTCCTTGCTCCTCCTGCGCGCCATCTGTCGAAAGTGCACTGTTTACTTATGCAAGCGAAGCAGTTAGCATCGAAGTCCTCGAATCGCTTCGCATCGAAAAAGAAAAGGCTTAAGAGGCACTAAGCACCACTTGCTGCGAAGACATAGCAGCTGATAACTGGTATCATTCGGCGAAAACTGGAGCGGACGAACACATTTATGGAGCGCGTGCCATTCTGATTGGCTGAAGTGGCCGTAGTATCTACAGTGCTGCAAATTACTTAGAACACTGTCTTTTCTCCAACCTTCTTGCCCTAGCTATCTATTCATCCCCTTCCCTTAACCCCACCTCTTGAAGTGCCTGGCTGTCGTCGGCGACGCTGAAAAACGTTCCCGCGCCGCTTACCCATTGGTATTTCTTTTAGGGTGAAAAGGCTAGGACCAAGCAGGCGGCTACAAGGAGATGCAGTGTTTTTCACTGTTCAACCGAGTCGACTGCTTTCAGCGTTTCATTAGGAGACGACACGCTGCCTGTTATGAGCGAGATGCTGGGCTGATGACTGCAGCTATGTGAGGGGTGAGGTAGGGGCAAGAAGACGTAGGTCGAGATGGCTTGTTTAATTGGTACGTCTTCGTGTCATGGTGGAAGGGCTAACGCCAAGGGGAAACAACCCGTCGGTTTGACGGTTGTGCTCCGACTTCTGGTTGGCGTCTGACGGGCTCGTGGAGAGGAAACGCTGATGATGATTATGGTCTTTTATGGCGCAAGGGCGTCTGGGGTAAGGAAACTCAACAGCAAGGGTCTATTGGATTGGCATTGAGGTAGGGCGCGAGCGGTGCTGCCCTCAAATCCGACCCGTCATTCAAGATCGAAGTCTATTTGATCACTGGGGCACAAAAAGGGGCCAGAAACAGGAGGGCAAGAGCAAAATAGTTGGCATTGTGTGAAACACTTCTAAAAAATAAACATAAGGCAGTTAAGGCATGAATAAAGAGGCAAACAGGCTCGAAGAATGAGACACAAAAAGAGGGACAAAAGGGGCAAGGCAACAATACAAATCAAAAACATGTTTAGAACATTAAGAGGCGGAACAGTCGCGGAACTCTTAGGTGTCAGCACTAGTCCGTAGTTGCAGGTTGGATGTTGCCTTCAACTGTCCAGTGGGGCGAGAATGATCGCTCTCCTTTGGTAGCTTGAGTGCCAACCCGAAGATCAGAGCAAGTGGCCGAAAGCTACTCTTGGTACTGGCCGTCCGTCGTGCTCACAGTGAGCACTTGCGGCGTTGGAACCCGAGACGTTTGGTTCAGAGAGGAAAACTTTGGTCTGCGCTTCTGACTGGGGCTTACGGCTGGGGGCGTCGCGTCTTTTTATTCTGTGCAGTCCTTTGACTCTGTTCACCGCCAAGAGCTTTGCTGCTACTTCCATAACTCGTAGCTTGTAGGCTTTTTCCGGTAGAGTGTGCTGAACGCTGTTTCACCTCGCAAACCGTTGAACACTTCCTCCGCTGTGAGCGAAGGGTAAGCTGCTTTCTTTGTCGCTGCACTGACCTTGCCACGGGCTTGCGGATGAGATGGGGTCACGCTGATGCCCGCAGGATGGCTCCCATTAAGAGCTCTTGCTCTAAAAACACCTATTGATTTCTGGTGGAACATCGTGAGGAGCAAAACCGCAAAACAGGACGGGACTGAGGCAGGCGACAACACAGGGCGGTCCCGTCCCGCCCTGTTTTGCGCTTTTGCTCCTAACGATGTCCTACCAACTGGTCTACAACCAAGTCCTTCTGGTGGAAGTCTGCTTGCGAAACGCAGTATAAATACAGCACCCTATAGTTCAGACATTGCTGTTAGAACAAGGGAAATATACACAGTAACATTTCCTTTAATGATTGGGGCTCTTTATAACCAGCAGCGGGGCTAGCCCTGTGAATTTATTATTGCACCGCCGTAGCGACACTTTTGTTTAGTAAAAAAAAAAAGAAAAACCATCAATATATGCAGTAAAGTTCTTTGTCCCTCATGTGCCGTGTCATATAATGAATAATAGCTGCCGTCGTGAGCATTTGTCTTCGATATCGGAGAAAAGGCTGGGAAGTCACCGTATACGAATCGTCCGATTCCCTCTAGAAAAAGCGATTTCTTGTGTTGAGTGATGTGGCACCCCTGACCTTGAGAGCAGGGCACGCCTCCCTGGGTCACGATCTGGGTGCACTAGGAGTTGTAGCGGCTCAGCCAGGCCAGGCGGGGAAGTCTCTTCTCCTGGAAGCCTCTCCGTTAGTCACGCGCAGTCAAGCCTAATGCTCACCTGCTCGTGACAGGCGTAGGAGCTGTAAACGAGTTATTTACAGCTTCGCGTTTGGGATACAGCTCTTGGCAGACCCTGAGCGATGCTCCGCTGTTAGTCGGAAAGCGTAGCTTACTTCCCCGACGAGTTGCGGACATGAAGCGCTTCTTCTTCGTACAACAACTAGTGACCTCCGTCGGCGAATTTCTATATCGTGAAGGCTCTAAGAAAAGGTCGGAGACAACGTAATAATAAAAACGTAGTAATAATAATAAATACCCGATCAAAACGCACGACAGAATTTTTTGTCGCGCATCTGTCGCGCGACACAATTTTGTGTCGCAAGACAAGCTGTCTTGTCGTGCCTTGTGTCGTGCGACAAGCTTCGTGTCGTGGGTTCTTTCGCGCGACAAAGTTGTTTGTAGTAGGTTCTGCCGCACGACAGACATCTTTCTTGCATTTTGTCGTGCGAAGAAGGTCCCTGTCGCAGCATTTGTCGCGCGACAGGTTTCTGTCGCAGGTACTGTCGCGCGACAGTGGGAGTCGTGCCGCGCGACAGAGATTGCGTGCCTCAGCAAAGTTGCCTGTCGTGGGTTCAGTCGCGCGACAGACTTCTAGCGCGCCTCTTTCACGCGACAAAAGTACCTGTAGTGTGGCCTGTCGCGCGACACAACAGCTTGTCGTGGGATATGCCGCGCGACAGATACCTGTCGTGGGATGAGTCACGCGACAGATACCTGTCGTGGATTGTGCCGCGCGATAGATAACTATCGTGGGATGTGTCATACGACAGATTCCTGGTGAGGGTAATTATTTTACTGCAGAATTCTAGAAATACTGTCGTGCGGTCGTGTGACAGCGATAGGATCAAATTGACCAAAGATGCTTCAAAGCGCGTTCACTGTGGCGAGTCGCGAAGAGGATGCGAGGTGCTCTGGTTTGTTGGTGACGGGCACCGAGCGAAATGAAGTGCTCATTCACATTGGCGAATCGAGTTTTCAACTCGCTTGCCGCGACCTGGCTCTCTCACCGAACGAGAATTGGCTTAGAGGAGAGGCACTGCTCGAGCACTCACCTAATTCCCTTCTGTTCCCACATGACAATGTGACGAAAGTAGTGCATGCTCAAGAGTATAATGCGGCTTTGAAAGCAAAAAATCTGTATGCACAAGCGGCGAAGCCAGCGGTGCCTGCGTATCCGCACGCTCTTGCGGTGGCGGCATGTAGCTGCAGCCACGACAGCGCCTGCACACCAATCGGTGTGCGCAAGTCGAATGGCGCTACTGAAAGTCAGTGTCCTCTTGGCTTCTGTGACGTGTTCAAGCCATGTAACATAATGTACCGCTACTACTATATGCGCAGAAAAAACCAAGGAGACTTCTATGCGTCGCGGAAAAGAATGTCGTTAATCGTCAGTCAGGGAAAGTTACTCGCTCTCTTCTTTCACTCCCTCCTTTATCCCTTCCCTTACGGCGCGGTTCAGGTGTCCAACGATATATGAGACAGATACTGCGCCATTTCCTTTCCACCAAAAACCAATTATTATTAATTATTATTATTATTATTACTCGCCATAACCATCCGGCTACACAAAGGCAGCATGTGTGTACATGCACGCAGTTCTCTGTATAAATGTTCAAAGCAACCCCGATATCATTTTTCCGCGCGTTTCAGTTTTAAGAGCGTCAGCTCTTACTACTTACGTTTGTCAGGGACACGTCTGTCTGCAGGGAAGGTCAAATTAGCCAAGACAGTTACCACACTATATCACATAGCAACAGCGGGCGCGTAGAGCCTCAGTTGTCACAGATACCTTCGATCCGTTTTACATATGCCAGTATAGCGGCTATCGAAGTGGAACCCCGGGGACGCCCATTTGCATCAAATTTGGGGGCCGCCCGTTTGACGCATAACGATCGAAGTGGTGTCATTTGACTTGTCATGTTCCTGTGGATAAAATAAATATTTAGATGAAGCCCGAAATATGTGTGGGATTCGCACCGACGACCTTTTCGCCCCCAAACCGTGCATTCCGGGGACTTCCAGACAGCCATAAGGCCTAATCGTTTGTCGCAGAGAGTTCCGGATGCAGTCAAACAATTCATCTTGTTGTAATGCACACGTTTATAAAATTCGTTAACTGATATATAAGCAGGAAACATACCGGATATAGCGAAGGTGGCTGTAAATCGCAATAGTAGTGCAAAATCTTTGAAGTAGATGACGCTGCTTGTATCTTAGAACGAATGTTTCCGAAACGAAATGCCCTCAGATGTTTGTATTTTGTCTTCTCCACGTTTGCTGAGCACCCCGATCTAGCACCCCGATCTAAACACTTGAAGCTCTCGTAGCTAACGCTCTTAAGTCCAACGCTGATGCAGTGTTGGCGGAGAATTTGTTTTAGCGGCAGTGACGTGGTGCTTATCATAAAATAGCAAAAAAAAATACTTTACGATGTCGTTCATTGCCTTCACTGAAAATTTTATGACGGTGACACGAAAATGTCGCTAAATATAGACAGCAGCGTATGCAGCCGAAGGTGAAATGCGGCGGCCGGCGAGTTTGAACCGATTTGATTCTCGGTCGAAATGAGAATAAAGTCTTGGGACTGACATCAACCGCGCGCTTTAAAGAGTTTCGCCTGCTTTGACACAGTCTAGCTCCTGTGCACCCGCGCTCGGTCCTCTAAACTGCTCTGGTCCCAGTGTGACTGTGTGCTATGACAATCTGAACGAAAAGGAGGATGTCTGGGGGTTTTGATGTGCACCACGGCCATACAGTTTAGCGACATGATAACGTACGGGCGCGGCATGCCAGCCTGAATACCGGCCGCCAGCGTCAGAAAAATGCGACAGTAATGTTTGTTCAAGTCCATACTAAGCCGTCGGATGGAGTATCGTTGGCCAATATTGAGTCGTTGGTAGAAGCGATAACAGGAATACAAACAAATGTCTCCCCACGGCGCCTTTAATTGCTGCTGCTCAATCGCGGCTCCCCTGGCCTCAGCTGGCTCCGCTCCTGAAGGTGTCGCGGAAACCGAGCATATCTTTGTTTTACTATGAGACGAGGTTCACAGTAAAACGATGCCGAGAGCAGCACCTCAGCGCTAGCCAGTTTCGAAGTGCACTCAGCTGCTGCATCGATGCGAAACCGGCTAGGCTTAGCGACGACTAGGGCAGCCAGGGGGTAGCGCGTAGTTGATTGCCCGGCGCGCCCGCGGGCGGCGTCGTTCCCGAAAGCTCCCCTCGCTCACTCCCGCTGGCTCACTGATTGGCTCAACAGCTTGCGACCTTCACTCGGAAGGCTGGAAAATCGAGAAGCGAGCGACTGGCGCTGCCACTGAGCGATACTTTATGCCCACGCTTGCACTACTGGTGAACAACCTTTAACGCACATATGCTTGGGTTATCGGCTGCTTTGCGGCGAGTCTTAGTTAAGATCGTCCGCGACGCCATCGTCACCGTCCGTGACGCACAGGCTGAGAACTTCAATTCCAGTACGTGCCGAAACAACTCGTATTTTTCGTAACGATACGAGCTCGAAAACACGCCTGCTTCGATGCGCTAGTGGGCTCTTGCTTGTTAAACTACACGCGATCAGGATGCGGCGAGTGCTAGCCACTGTTGCATATTAGCTAAAGTGAGACGCAAGTATCGACGTAGTTTCGTAACGCAGTTGATATCAAAGCACTCCGCTTGTACTGGTCACCGATTAAGCTGTTAAGTTTCATGATCTCCGGTGAGCGTGCCAGTGTCGCGCAAATTAATGCATCGCAGCTACTCTCCATAGTGCCAATTGCGTTCAACTTATCCACGATATTCGCCAGTTTGAGATACGGCGCTTTTCTTCGCTGTTTTTGTCGCAACTTAGAGATTTTATCTGGCATCAAACGAAATTGCATTCTGTCAACACCGTCGTCTGCTCCGTCGTCCGCTCCGTCGTCTGCTAGGACATCCGGGTCACTTCAGGGGATCACAGGATCGCAGCTTCTACAAACGACATGCCAGAAAAAGTAACTGAAAGCGCTTTAGTATTCTTTAATAATCTAAAAATAATTTAAAATAAATGCAGTGTCTTTGTTGTGAAGATAAGATAAGTATTCATGGTTTAAAAAACAAATTTTTTTGTCGGTTGTAATTTTTCACCGACACGAAAGCGCAGCCGTCGGCGCCATTGCAGCGCAACCGACACGTCGTGTTTTGAATTATTTGCCTCTTTGAGGAATTACTCGAGTACTTGTACGGCGGACACGTGTGAAGAACTCATTCAATAGGAAGGTGAGCAGGAGTGTGTTTTGGAAGCCAACGACCAGGATTTCGGCCTGTCAACATTGGCGAGTTTCAACGGGTAAGCCATGAAGAGTGCTGCGACGTGTTTTCATCTATTAGGGGAACGAAGACTCCTGCGCCGTTTTACTAAGCCTGGATGAATCGCATGGCCGGTGAGTCCCGCTCTGCGCTTCTTTGCTAATGATCTGTGTTCACACGCGCTATTTGTATGCGGCTATATAGGGATGTGAGTGGAGGCAGTCCGCCTGCGGTTGCCGCAGCTATAATGCGGCGCCAAAAAAGCAGGGCCTATATCCTGCATGACAAGTGTTGTTCTCATTGTCTTTATGTGCATTTATTACTCGCGTGCCGTGGTAAATAAAAATGGCACCAGATATCACAACAGAGTTACGCTTTCGCTTGCTAGCGCTTCGACACTCGGCGCAAAAGCATGGATTTGCACTGCGTAGAAGACGATGAGCGAGAAGTGCCGCTCGGCGGAGCGCTCGCGCTAGCCAAGCTGCGATCAGACACCGCACTATTTTGCTCAGGGTTAGTACTCATCGGATTAGTGCTTGTGCCTTAATATGCGTCATACTAAATTTTGAGGCAGTGATCGCATGCGAAAGGCTAGTTCATATTCATCGCCTTGTCATTTGTAAACTTGTCTGTGCTTCCCCAGTGGAACAGGATTTGAGGCAGTGTTATGTCAAAGTTAGATCAATCTTGCGTCTCCTGAGCTGTAAACGTTGATGCTTCCTCTCCTTCTGAGCACTGCGAGCTGTCGGATATGCAACTGCGCAATTATTAAGGATTTCTACCTTTTTGCTATATCCCTCGCTTTTGTGGCCCGCATTCAAGTCGTTCGCCATTGTCGATGGTTTTTTTGTTACTCATTTTCGCTTTGTTATTTATTCTTGGTTGCGTGCCATCAGCTGTGGTGCCGGCGATTCTCCGAGCTCGGAACTCTTCCCAGGCACGGGATCCTACCCACAGACCTCCCTTCGCCGCACTCACGAGTGTTCTTTGGTATTTTTTTGTTTCTCTTGCCTTTACTTGCATTGCCAGTCGACAAATTTGTGCAGCTTTTAATTGTATGCAGATTTGTTAAATGCGCTAGCAATTTTTCTATGATGCCAAGCTGTGCTGTGAGATATCAAGCTTCTTGCTAGTGAAGGCATGCTTTTTTCCATTCTCTCTTCTCATTTAACCAAGGCAGACTGGTTGAAACTTTCAATTTAATATCTAGACATTGGTGCAAGGCACCATGATAGGAATTAATGAAAACCTGCACATCCTATATTCAAATTGGTGTGCAGTATTTCAGCCAGCTCATCTTTTAGTGTGGTTATAACAGTCATTGTGACTCTTCTCAAAGAAAGTATATGGGTGCATTACATAAAATCTGTTCATTTGTTTTGTCATGGGATAGCTCATTGGTTTTTTATTTACTTATATTTCGTCTAAGTTTAGTTTTTAAAGCAGTAGACGATTTCCTCTCTTGTCATTCATGACATGGCTACAGCCACTGACAGCTGTTGCTCTGGATGTATTTATTTGCAGTTGCCAGCGGCCAGCATCTATTGGTCCATGCGTGCTTCCTGCCTTCGGCTGTGTCATCCCTCCTGATCCGTTCATGGTAGTTATTCTTTTTCAGTGATGCATATCTTAGCTGCGTATTTAGAAAAATATTTTCAATATAGGCTTGCAGCTAGGTTTAGAAATGCATGAAACTCTACATGCACTTCACAGCAGTACCTCAGCTTATAATTACCGGAACTGTAGACTTGTATAAAATATAGTCGCTGATGTAGCTCTTGACGCAGCTGCTGTTAACATAAACGTGCTTTGACATTGCACACCTGTTGCCTGGTATGCATATGTGTCCTCGAAAAGGACCTATATGTTCATTTATCCCTTTAAAAACATTGTGCTCTACAATGATGGTTTACCAGTATTTCTGACACAGAGACCAAATTGTCAGTCAGTAATGTAACATTGCATGATGACACCAATACTTGTATGGTATAGCATCCTTGCAATGCACTGGGCAAGCTGCTGTCAGCACAGATTTATTGCTGGTTTATTGCCGTAGCATATGGTTATACTGCACAGTTTGTACCTCTACCTTCTTAAAGCTGTATACTTGAAAAATTTTAAATTACTTGAAGGAAAATTCAAGGAAATGTAACAGTAACTGTCTCACATTTTCGTGGACACTTGAACCGTGATATAAGGGAGGGATATAGAAGGGAAGTAATAAAGAGCTGATGCCCATGTTAGATGCCCCTCATTAGTTAAACATACCTCGCAATTAACACATTTGGTGCAAAACAAACATGGGACTTGCATGCTCACAAGCACCCTCATGTCAGTAAAACAAAGTGCCAATGTTGCCGTACTTTACAGCTTTGCTCTTAAAAGCGCAGCTGACTGCTGCTCAAAGTTGAGAGCAAAAATATGTCTACTTTTCCTCATGTGCAGTCTGCAGTGCTGGTGCCATTTGCAATGGTGATTGACATTGAGTTGCATGATGCTCAGTCTGTTTCTGGAGTTAGTGATTTTGCCTGTCGTGTGAATGTGCTGTTAAAATTAGTGCAGAACAATGGTTCTCTAGTTCATTTTAGGTAACTGTCTCCTGTGCCACATGCTACCACCCTTTTTCCTCAAATTTCCTAATCTCATTTAGCCACCCGATTGCCACCCATTCATGCATTCACCTACTCTTGGAATCCTCCCAGTGTTTTAGTGTGGTATTGCTTATATCTTCTCTGCATTACACATGCACTGCACTTCCTCTTTTTTTGATTTAGTCAAGATATCTCTGTTCCTGTTTTTTGCATAAGCATAAGAGGCGACTCAAGTGCACCATCTGGGCTTGTGATGCAATGTGTAGGGTGCTTCGTTTTTGGGTAAAACCTGGTTTCTTCCTACTGTTGCACCAAAAAAGATTCTTAAAGATCAGGTTCAACCCAATTTCTGTGCAAATGTGCCTGTAAGAAAGTGTGGTTTGAAGGTGCACAAGGCGAAGAACTGCTGGAGTGTAGTGGATGTCACATAATTCTTCTGACAGATTTTTTAAACAATTCTGCTTATTTTATTTCTCTTTTAATGTTTATTGTTTGTCGGTTGCTTATAATTTTTGGATAAACTGAAAACTACATGTACTGACTGGTATTTCATTCCAATAATTATACCCATTATTATGAAGCTGTGTTGGAAGGTAGGTGTGCATTTGGTATGCGTGCTTTGAATTTCAGTGATTGTTTCTGCAATGCAAAATGGAGGACAGGTCTCTGCTGTGCGAGTTTTTTGCAATGGAGTGAAAGTAGCTGGAGCAGCATTTGCTACTGTGTCACCCAGCCAAAAGTTCTCCCACAGACCACTGAGCTTCTGAATACCTATGGCTTACAGCTCGAAGCTCTGGTTGCCCTTTCCGAGGTTTTCTGCATTAACGAGTGCAAGCCCAAGGGCTCAGAGCTAACAAGCATTTGAAACCATAGAGCTATACACAGTAGTGCTGGGGCCGTGCAGCAAGTCAGTGTGAATTAGGTCGAGATAAACGTGGTTTACTGTAGAACGCTAGTGTGAAAAAATAGTTGTGCTCACAGAAACCGCTGTTTCTTTCTTAGTCGGTCATTGAAACAAGGCAATGCATGTAAAATTTTATGTCTCACTGATCCCTCAATTTTTTTCCAGCTAAAGACCAAGAGTTGCATGGAAGTTGTGCAAGCCACCAAGTTGCGTGTGATTTTTGCCAGGGACCTGGAGCAGGCTGGGAAATTAGTGGATGGCCAGTGGTATTCACTCAGTAAGGCAAGCTTTTTCTGTAAGTACAGTTTTTGGCATGGCATTGCTTAGGAACGCATGCACTAATCTGACTACTCTATGCCCGCCCATGCTTCAAGAATAATGAAGTACATGAAAAAATTGATTGCCAAAAAAAAATTGCCGTTTCTGTTATGTTTTTTCAGGAAAGTATTTGCCATTTAAAGGGCTGTGAAAACCTTAAAAATTATATGCTTGTTGTGGCTTTTTTTTTCAAATTTTTTCCACGTCTATGTTGGCCTGACCTTGTAGCTTGTCTTCATGAGATTGGCTGCTACCTAGTTTGCTTTTTTGTTGCTCCTTTATTGCCTGTCACAATCTTTACTTTGCGTGGCAGTGTCATGCAGTTTGGGAAGTAATCTGATCTTATTTCTGCATTGGCCTGTAGTGCAAGCTTTTGCATGTGGGGCAGGTTTATGGTGTCCTTTTGTTTGCGGTAACTGCAGTTTGGCCATGAGGGTTAGAGGTTTAGTCCTTTTTTTTATTTTGACGCAGTGTCATATACTTCATGCATAAATTAATGAAGTAAGCACTATTTTTTGTAATAAATGACCATTCATTATAGCTGTGGCCATTATAAGTGCACTTGACTCTAAAATGGCTTTCTTTTGGCATTCAGTATTACATCTTAAAACCAGCCGGAAGACACAAAACAGGAGAAGAGATGAGCACAAGATGAGGCTGGTCTAACAACTGAAATTTTATTGAAGGAATGTGGCAAAAGAAGACCTGCAAAGAGATTCAAGCACGCAAGACCCCAAAGCAGTGAGAGGGCAAAAAATAACTGAAAGGCACTGACGTACTAGTAAACCATCTAAAAAACTAATTCCTTACAGTGAAGGTTCACCGACGGTTTAACCAGGCACTTGTTTTTAGCCTTACTGATGTAGTAAGCCTAAACTATATCAGGACAGATTTATCACTTCCCTAAACCACTGATGTGCCGCAGAAATCAGGCGTGCAAAGAGAAAGGTCGTCCTCCGATTGCATTCACGAGATTGAACGTGCAGTGTCAGGTGAAAATTCGCCTTCCTCTCTATACAGTGAAAGTGCTCTCAGCCAGGCGCACATTCAGATATCTGCTTGTCTGCCCATAGTAGTTTCAGCTACGAGGCAGTGGAATGCAAAAAACCGGTTTACTTTTGCAAGTGGTGAACATTTTTTATCTGCCACTGTGCATAGCAGACGATTACCCGTAGTTGTATCAAGCCTAGTTTGAACGGAGAAGCAAAGGGCTCCTACCTTACTTTTAGCGGTCAAGACAACAGCAACATCATACTTTGGTGCAACTTTCTTGGGATGGTGCGAAATGGCGTGGAGGTAAGGTATAGAGCCCGTCTTTTTGTGCTGGTCAACTATGTCAGCATCATGTGAACGGTGTTCTGTTCCCTCGAGAGAGTAAAAACACACTGACAGGTGCGCAAGATGGGCAAGTGGGAACCCAGGTGCCATTGGCTTGAAAACCTGCTCTGAGAATGCATTCTAAACACTGTGATGGCATGACTTCCATAAAGCAGTCGTGATGCATGTGATTGCCAACCTGTCCTTCACCAGACTCGAGTGGTTCAACTCGTAGCTAAGAGGCTTCCTGATCTTGGGCTTTGGCGCCAACATATGTGGTCGTCCGCAAAGCGCAGGTCTAAGTCAAGAAGCTACAAACGGTTATGCTTAGTGAAATTCAGACCTAAAAGATAGGCTTTGACCACATGCCTAAAGATTTCTAAAACGTCTTGTGCCAACTTATCTGAGCCCTCCTTATGCAAACAAATTAGGTAGCTATCAACATGACGAAATGCTACTATGCCGAGGCCTTCCAAAGAGGGCTTTGATGCGGTATCGACTCTGGACAGAAGAATGTCACGGAGGAACAGTGCAACCTGGGACCCTCTGCATATGCCTGATTTATGATGTAAATACCGCCTTGCCAACTCACAAAAGTGGAGTTCTGTGGAGTTCTAGTTTCTTGTGGACAGCAACCTGGGCAGGTGCTCTGCAGTGAGCATCGACATGGAGGGCCTGCACTATTCATTGTCACATGATAGACCTCTGTGGTATGTGCAAACTGCATCAGGGTGAACAATGAACATGCTTTTACAGATGATTGCGTGATTTCGGTTGCTGGCTTCTTGGGGCTGTTGTCCTTTTACTGCAAATACGCATTTGTCAGTTGGCAGGGTGGTATTTACACGCAGGTCGTACCTTTGCTCAGCAACATTTTTTTGTCTAAAGTCAATAAGGCATTAGAGCCCTGTTTGGAAGACCTTGGCATAGTAGCATTTCGTTATGTTCATGACTGTAATTTTTCTGGACATAGAAGGCTCAGATAAGTTGGCACAAGATAATTTAGGAGTCTTTAAGGCATGCGGTCAAGGCCTGTCTTTTACATCAGAATTGTCTAAGCAGAACCGTTAGCAGTTTCTTGATGCAGACTTGCGCTTTGTGGACGAATATGTTTGTCGGGGCTACAGCTAAAGATCGGGGAAGGCTCTTTTTAGCTACGAGTCGGACCACTCGTTGTTGGGGAAGGATGGTGAAGAGGTGTATTTGTCGCTGGTTAAGGTCAGTAAAGATGGAAACACTTGATGGGTGTGCAATCGTGTGCATGACATCAGCTTTAGATAAGTCATGCCATCACTGCTGAGGACGCATTCTTGTAGCAGGTTTCCAAGCAGCTGGGTTCCCACTTGCCCATCTCAACAACCTGTCATAGTATGTTTTCACTCGCTCAAGGGTAAGGAGCACATACTCCGATGATGCTGATACATCTTACCTCCACAGTATTTCACAGTCTCAAGAAAGTCGCGGGAAAGCGTAATGCTGCGGTTGTCTTAACATCGAAGTGCAAGACAGGAGGCCTTTGCGCCGCCATTAAAAAGGCTTGATAAAACTGGGTACTTGTCTACAATGGACAGTGTCACAAAAAAAGGTTCACCACTTGCAAAAGTAATGGAGTTTATTGCGTTCCACTGCCTTATGGCTGCAACTAATATGGGCAGACAGGCAGATATTTGAATTTGCACTTGACTGAGCACGTTCACTCTATAGGGGGAAGGCAAATTCTAATCTGGCACGTATGCTCAATCTTGTGAATGCAAATCTGAGGATGACATGTCTCTTTGCACGCCTAATTTCCATGACACATCAGTGGTTTATGGAAGGGATAAATCTGTCGGTAGATGTTGAGGCTTACTACATCGGTAAGGCTAAGGACACGTGTGGCTAAGCCACCGGAAAACCTTCACCGTAAGGAATTTGCTTTTTTAGATGATTCATTAGTATGCCAGTGACCTTTGATTGCACTTCGCCCTTTCACTGCTTTGGGTTATTGTGTGCTTGTATCTCTTCGCGGGTCTCCTTTTGCGGCTTTCCTTCAATGATGCCGCCGCAGTGGCTCAGTGGTTATGGCGCTCGGCTGCTGTCCCAAAAGACGCAGGTTCGATCCTGGCAGCACCAGTCAAATTTCAATGGAGGCAAAATTTTAGAGGCCCATGTACTATGCGTTGTCAGTGCACGCTAATGAACCCCAGGTGGTCGAAATTTCTGGAGCCCTCCACTACGGCGTCCCTCATAGCCTGAGTCGCTTTGGGACGTTAAACCCTCACAAACCAAGTAATCAAAATCTTCAATTAAATTATGCCTTGTGTGTTCTGGCTGGTTTTAAGGTGAGTCAGTACCAACTCGGCCAGTCATAAGCCTTGTTCAGTATTACAACATTTTGAATAAAGTGAGAAGTTTACTAGGCTATGTTGCCGGGGGTCGTGTCCGCAGCAGTTGTGGGCAACTCTTCTAGAAGAGATAGCGTCATATGATTGGTTGTGTAATTGGCAGAGGATGATGTGAGGATGCTGCTCGAAAAGAAAATTTCATAATCGGATAATTATTTAGAGCCAAAAATGTCCAAAAAGTGGCTGGGCCAGAGAAAAAGTGCCGCGAAATTTTAAAACGCTGAAAGTAGGTGGAGCTACAGCGTAGTGCCAAGTGCCAAGTTTGAAAAACTGGAAGTATGGACAAAGCCAAAGCTTGGCGCGAAGTTTGAAAACTCGAAATGAGCAATCACGTGACCAGTGATAAGTGTCCTATACTTAACCAGGAGACAGGAAAAAGAATGATAAATTAGAGGCAATTAGGTTATTATTGAGAAGCGAAAGGCAATGAACGCGTGATTAGACTGGGCGGGTATTCAGTGAGTGGGCAGGAACGATCCGTGGAGGGAAATTTGAAAACTCGAAATCGTTGCTGGGATGAAATGATGGTAAAATAAGAGTTAATTGATAACCAATCAAGTCAACGAGAAAACAACCATGGCGCCAAATTTGAAAGGCAACCAGTGTCGAGGAAGCATCAACGCTTTCACATTTTTTTTTGTGCAATTAGCAGCGGTGATCTCTATTTTTTGTTTTTTTCAGCCAAGACAAAAAACATTTTTCTTGGCTCATGGGCGATGTATCTAGGAACCTGCGGCCAGGACAACGCTGGACAGCATGCATTAGCAAGCTCGAAAAAAAAGCACGAAACAGTAAATAAATATTGATCATTTTCATTTCAATTCTAGTGGTTTTGTGCACGAATTACTCTGGAATGCACCAAGCTTGTGTTAATTGACAAGCGACCATTAACAAGCTGTGCATTTTTGTGCATAGCCTACTCCAGAACACAAATCCTGTGCTAATTGACAGGTGACAGTAACGACTGTGTACGAGCACTACACAAGACACACTACAGAAGACAAGGCAAACTACAGAAGACAAGACAGACTACAGAAGTCAAGACAGACTACAAAAGAGAGGACAAACTACAGAAGACAGACTATAAAAGACAAGACAGACTACAGAAGACAGGACTACAAAAGACAAGGCAGACTAGAGAAGACAAGACAGACTACACAAGACATGCCCAAAATACGACAAGACTACAGACTACAGAAATTTTCTGTCTTAGAATCCTGTAGTGCGTTTTGACTGGGTATTCACAAATGTATAGAAGCACGATAAGAGAAATTGGGTTTGTCTATGTCATCAGAGCAGCTTTGACTACTTTATAGAAAAAAATAATAATTTAAATTAGTTAAAAAACAAATAGTAAAATGTAAAGCGCCACACAAATAATAATTGAAATGAAAGACTTACACTGACAATAAAAAACGCCCCATAATTAGTCGATGTAAAATTGCTCTAGATTTTTATCACGTATCTAATCAGAGGAACTAATTTCCGATGGCATGGCATTAAATATGTATTTCTGGAGCGTAATAGGATCGTATGCGCTTGAGGAACGAAAGATGCAGCATTATGACCAAAGATCGGCAAGGCACAGAGGGAACTTTAAATGTATCGCTCCAGAAATGTTTAAACACAACTGTCTAAGCAAAAAGTGATCGAAAATTAGTCATTCTTATCTACTGAAAGAGGTTCACATTTCATTGAGTGCACACATCGTAACAAAGAGATTTCAACATATATTTCACTAATCGGTTGAGACGCTGCTCCCAGGTAGCAGAACATTGCACAGAAGTTGTGATTGCACATCTGAGTGCACTACAAGCTAAGAAATAAACTAGGAGTTTTCCGGCACAGGTATAAGCATTGCGCTAGGGCTGTAATTGGAAGGCGGTGATGATACACATTTATCATCACCGCATTTAAGAAGTGGGCGTGCTGCGTCCGTTCTTAGCCGAGTAGGAATACTGTCTCTTGTAATTATATAGCTTAGGATTTCTTATAAGACGTTCTCCGGAATGCTAAAATTGCGTTAAAGATCATAGATGCAAATTCCGTCAATTTCTGTGGATTGTTACCGACTGAAGCTGCCCAGCAAATATTAAGTTCTTGTTCTGTAATGATGAGAAGGAAAGCAGACTTTATTACCAGTTAATCGTGCTACTATCAAATGCAACGCGATTTCTTACAATCCTTAGAAAAATGAGCGAGACGTTGGTTAAAGTTATCAATGACTGAGGCTAAATCTGAATAAAAACTGTTCTGTACATCGTTATAGGGGTTTGAAGAGAGACTTCACACCTCATTTTTATGAGACCAAATTTTTTGGCCCCTTAGGGCTGGTTTTAATGACGTTGAGCACGAAAACTTTCCTTACACTGCTTTTTTTAACTTTACTTAATTTTATCCTGTTTAAGGGCCAGAGACATTCCATAAGGCGACGCAGGTGAACATGTTTACCGTTGCTTGAAAATGCCGGAAAAAGAAAGCGCAAAATACAACGCTGAACAAAGCAAAAATTACAACACATAATTTTAAACTGAATCGAAAATGGGTGTATAATTCGGACATATATAGACAGGTTCAAGCATTCCTGACCAGTCAAACATTATCAAACATAACGGTATCAGTAACGCACAAGCCGCCGCGGTGGCTCAGGGTTGTGGTGCCCGGCAGCTGTCCCGGAAGACGCGGATTCGATACCAGCCGCGGCGGTCGCATTTCGGTGGAGGCGAAATGCTAGAGGCCCGTGCACTGTGCGATGCGATGTTAGTGCACGTTAAAGAACTCCAGGTGGTCGAAATTTCCGGATCCCTTCACTATGGCGTCCCTCATAGCCTGATTAGCTTTGGGACGTTCATTAAACCCGTTTTTGATAACACAGAACAAAATGAGCTAGAGTCGAGGGAGAGCTAGCGCAGTGAGGTTCCTCCTCGGCCTTTGTTAATTTTGTATTCTAGTATCAGTGATGGTAGGTTAAATGTTGGATCTCGTGCACGTTGACGAAAGAGAAGGAAAGCGTAACAGACAGGAGACAGTGTAGTAGTCAGCAACTTTCTGGCGTAATACGTTGCGCCATAAACTGACGCAACGTGCATATAAATGTTAAAGTGATTACGAATACAATTCATGGTTAAACTGCACGAACGGAACGGTGACAAAGACAAGAAACACGTACGCGCACACACACACACACACACACACACACACACACACACACACACGTGTACGTGTGTACGTGTTTCCTGTCTCTGACGGACTTAAAAACTTTATTTCTCTGTTACCGTTTTTTTCGCGCAGTTCAATCATGAACGAGAAGTACCAACCAGCCCGCCAGAAGACGAATACAAGATTGTACCACAGCAACCCCCACGATGTTTTTGTTTCCGCAAGAGCGCGCGCATACTGCCAGAAGCTTTTGACATCGCGGGTAGAGTTATTTTCAAATAATGCAGTATAATCTGAACAATCACGCTTGTAAAGGTTTATATGAAATGATCTGTAATAGCTAAATTCAAGCTTCCGGCTTTCGCCCCCAGTGCGCTTAGCTTCACAATGGGTGCGATCCTTCCGTTTGAGGGCAGCTCTGAGCTCAGCCGAGAAAACTTGGGTATTTCAAACGGCTTAAGTGGGATGAACTGGCGCACACCCTCCTAAAGGACAGCTGAGATTCGGAGAACTTGTTCACTCACCAACCTCGAGTGAACAGATGAGTTCAGATTGTCGTTGAAGTAATTGTAGAAGCTGACGTAATAGCCAGCAACAAAGTTATAGAAAGAGGGATGGCATTCATCGCGAGGTACAAGGTGGATGTCGGATGGTGAGACAGATACAGAATCAGTGTTCGAGAAAAACAGATCAGGCGTGTTCCCAAGCTAGTTCCTACCTGTATTCTTTAGGAGCAAAGTTTTTGGAAGCTAAATCTAACGAACAAGCGCTTTTGAGAGCGGCATAATGGTTGTAAGGGTAATCAGCCTAATCTGTGCCGAGTGTACTGAAATCTGCAGCGATATACGAACTTGTTCTTAGGGCCAGAATTACGTTCTCAACACCGACAACAAACTGCTGAAATTGCTAGACACGTGTGCGTGGAAAAATGTAATTGGTGGAAAGCAAGGTGTTTTGTTTGTTCCCAGATTTCTTTACAGTTTTAGATCCACAAAGCCTAAAAAACGCACAAAGTTGTCAACAGCAAATAAAACACCGCCCTTAGCACTGTTACCCTGAGAGTAATCATGGTCGCTACATAAGACCTCATAGTTTTCTGTAAAGTAATGATGAGACAGAATTTGAGGGCAAATTTAGCCAGGTTTCTATGATGGTAATTTGGCGCCAGGTAGAGAAATCAGCAGAACAGGACGCGTACACAAGAGAAGGAATTCACACGGACAACGCTGTAGACACAATTGAAAATTTTACCTGATCACAAAATCGAACAATTAGATGGAGCAACAGTATATAAAAGCTCACTGGCCATGGCTCGCAGTCCGCGGTATATAAAAGCTCACTGGCCATGGCTCGCAGTCCGCGGACGTTTTGATACGTAACATCTTCAGTCCCTGCAAGGATCTTCTTGGTATGGCAAGTCAAACAAATGTAACATATTCTCATGAAGTGGACCCTCAAAGCGCTTAATGAGACGAATCTTTGGCCGCGAACAAGGGTTCTGAAGACGGCTGAAGCTCTCATCGGACAAAGAAAAGTGAAATGATGCATATCCATACAACCTTGTTTTCAGTTTTTTGCAGGCAAGCGGTGTCGAGTGCTGCGAACTCATGTACGCTGTAAACTCAGCAGCAGTGGTTTCATGCGACTATCTGGAGAAAAAAATGACCCCGCGATGTCCCATCCTTCAGTCGCAGTCACTTGTGTGTCCCCGGTGAGGCAGGGAGGGCAAAAAACACAGTGGAGTCTGGAAGGCGAAAAGATTGTTAGGTCCTGTTTATTTGCGACGGATGCTCTCTCAACAATAGGGAGGAGAGGCTGAGTCCGGCCGGGAGTCCAAGATGGGCGACTGCGCACCACTGCAGCAAGGAGCTCCGTAACGGGGCGACGCACCTGCTTCCTGAGGGGCAGATGTAGCTGCATAGCTTGAGAGAAGAGATCCGCACTGCTCTTCGCGTGGCAAATTTCATCCCCCTTTGCAGCGAGGATACCGCGGAGGCTTGCTCTACTGATGCTTTGGCGCCGGAGCCGAGCATTCTCACGCAGCAACTCCTGATTCTAGTTCAAATCAGTCAATCAACCAATCAATCAAATCAATCAATAATTGTAAGAGAGGTAATAAGGACAACAGTAAGCAGAAACTACCAAGGCCTTTTTGGCAACGATGACTAGCGAAGCTGCCAGAGGTTTTCAAAGCCTACATAAGGCTCGCTTTCATTGAGTTTGAATTGCTTCACGCTTTTTAATCGAAATAAGATAGCATTTTTGTCGGATAGAACATGAGTCGTCGTAGTGTTTCATGATACATTGACTCAGCTTCGACGAGGAGGTGAAGCAGTCTGCTTGAATTCAAGAAGCGCTTCGGCCAGTCGTCGTTGTTGGCGTTCCGGGATCTCAGAAGCGACGTCGATATTTCCTATATAGAGACGTTATTGCACTGTTCGGAGCCTCTGAGAAGAGAAAAATCAGCTCATTGGCTTGGCGATTGATGTAGGTGGTGGTGCAGACTTTATTGGTCATTAATATTGTCACGGGTTGTTCAGACGAAGCGGGGTCGTAGGGACACCGGAGGACCAGGGCCACAGGAGCAGGCGCGCCAGAGACAGGGCAATCGGTCGCGGCCGGGCTCACGAGCGATTTCCTCCAAGCTTCTTCCTCTTTTCCGTTGATCGGCACCCCGCTGGTTGAGGATGGCGTTGAGTAAGTGGAAAATCAAGGGAGAACAAATAACCCACATGACAATATAACAGGTAGGGGGCAGAGCTATTCATGGCCTATAATCGGGGGCCGCGCAGCGAGTCCCTCCCTTACAGATGATCTGCCAGCCTGCCTGTTAGTGGCATTGTTGACGGTGCGTCGTTGGTCTTGTAGCGCAGAGCTTGATGTCAGCTGTTCCCAGTAAGTGAGTGCCACCTGTCGGGGGGGGGGGGGGGGTGGTAAGGGGAACAGGTGAGCAGTACACGGGTGAAGGAGTAGCGGATATTGTTCGCCATGAAGCTGGTTTAGACTGCGAGCCAGGACATGTGTCAGCAGCGACGAAAGACGTGTGTACACATACCTTCTAGCACTGCAGCGCCGCCAAGCATCCCTTGCCCCTGCTTCTACCCTTCTCCATTAAATCTCTATCGGTGCCCTGACCATACATACGCCTTACTGGCGGGCTCTTCGGGCTTTCCATGAATTAAGGCTATTTCTGCTCTTGTGAAGTGGGGTCCTCTCGCACCAGTCGGGTTATTCGTCGCCTGCCCTACGGTGTGGTGACAGTTACTTCTGGACTGCAGCGAATCTGCTGTACTCAAGGCAGAAACAAAAGTATGGTGTTCTCTTTGTTTCAGAGGCTCTCACTAGTTTTCTGGTAGAGCGTTTCCGCATTTCATGACAAGTGTTTTAGTCCGATAGGCAGGATATGCACAGCCAATAATGTACAGAGAGACACTTCAAAATTAGCCAAATGACGCGCAGGGGAAGGAAGAAGCACCTGCTTTGTTTCAAACTTGTTTGGCAGACATGGTGAGTTTACCATCCTTCAGAACGGCACATTGCCCGTGCGAAGTATCAGTAGGCGCTGAATAATTTTTTTGCAGTCTTTCGGCGGTGATTGACTTATCGAGTTGTGATTGGTCGCCCTTTTTTGTAGTGTGCAATTATATGTCCCACGTAAGAACATGCAGGAAGATGGTTCCCGAAGCTCGTTGGTAGTGTTACTGATCAAGCGTTTACCGGTTACAGGAAATTCATCAATTGAAGTTGATGGCGGTTTTATTGAAATGTTTTGGGCAGAGTTCTTCATAGCCCTTTGCCTCAGCTGTTCTACATGAAGGCTGTTTGCGCAGTTGCACAAAAATCACGAATGACATTTCTCACAGTGGCAGCGTCGTACCTCTTGGCATTCACTGCGGTCCGATCCGCGGAAAAAGACAATGCATTTGCGGTGGCTTTTGGGGAAATGAACCGCCGCCTCGCAGACCTCACGGGTGTCAAAACAGCTCCGTCGGCGCCCCCATGCAGGCGGCGTACAGGTGCGATCGAAGGCGGCTTTGATTTATCCTCGCCGGCGACTGGGACACATCTGCGGCCGACAGCGGAGGATTTCCAGCTGCGAAGCTTTCTCCGCACGGGCCACCCAGGGCTGGCCCGGCCGATTCGCCTCTCGCGCAGCGTTTCACCGGCTTACAGCTCTGTCTATCGACGGGCACACCTGCCGAGCGCACGATTTCGCACAGGTAAGAAAGCGGCCAAATGACTTCGTGGTTTAGCCGCGGGGTGTCGCGACGACCGTCGAGCAGCGGGCTTTGGAGATGGTCGCCGGTCAGGCTCGCGGCGCAAGGGATCAAAGGGGCTGTGTCAGGAGCGGCCTCGTGGGCAGAATGGCCCCGGCGCTTGCGCGACTCGCTTTGAGCAGTGGGCAGTCATGCGGAGCGCCCTTCCAGCGCCGCTGCTTCTGTGCGCGCTGCTCCTCGCCTGCTGCGTGCGCCGCTTGTGCCTGGCCGACAGAGGTGTGTCTCCAGCTTGCTCATATGAGATGTGCCGCTCGACTGCCTAACTGCGCGCGCTTCCTAGAGATCGGGGGAGGGGGGCTTGATCCTTTCGTCACTCGACTGCTTTTTTACTCCTGCCCGAGAGTTTCCCACTGGCCAGCGTAGTAAAGGGCGCAAACGGGGGCAGGAGGACGTCGCCACACCGTGGTTACTTGAAACTGGTTATTTTTACCACAATCGTTTAGCTTACCGCGAAGTAGTGTACAAACACAATTAAAGTTAAACACGCGACAGGGATCGGGAATATCGCAGAGTTAACTGATAGAACAAATTTAAAATACCTTTATTGTTATTTATTTAGTATTTCAGGCGATGCAAAGTGTTACGAGAAAAGAACGTACGAACTTCCTCACTAGGTCTTTGGGCGGCATCAAAATTTATTTCAGTCTGCATGTCCTTTTCCGGACTGACTCCTCTTAATCAGATTCTTCATTTCACAAGCATCTATATTCTCTCTAGCTAGCTTCTTCCCTTCCATGATTTTGGATTCCTTGAATTTGCGACATAAACCTCACTATCGACATTGAATGGCTTGGGACACCTTATGTAAACTTTTCGTCATTGGCACAGTATCTTGTGCGGGCCTGAATTAAACATTTCTCCGCGTCCTTTTCGGCTCTCGATTCAGTCACGCTGCAAAACAATCTCGCCCTTTGTTGCCTTGTCACTTTCCCTAAAGAAATCTGCGCTGTGTTGACTGCCTCTACACAAACCATTATGTGGAAGAAATGAACTGAAAGGCGTAATATTTGAAATCTTCGGCGTTGGAGTACTGAAAGTGCTATTTAGTTCAGGCTCCTGTCCGTCCATAAATGACCCGCAGTAGGTGGCGGTAAGTTGTAAGGCCCCAGCCAACGTCAGTTTTAATCCGTTCGCATTAGAGAAGTTAGTGCTAGGGTAAACCACGACTGCCGCCTGTCTCCCTTTAGTTTTTGTGCCCATTGTGCTCTTTGTGAGTAGCCAGTCGCAGACGGTGCACATGCCACGGCTGGCAGACGACAACCTACTTACCGGGCTACGAACGTACGTAGTATACTGCCTCGATTATAACGAACCTTAATATGCCACCCTGGATATAACGACTTTCGTGCGTTGACCTCGGTTATAACGAACCTTAATATGGAACTCCCGATATGACGAACTTTTGTCTGTTACCTCGGATATAATGAACTTAATTATGCCACCTCGAATATAAGAAACTTTTGTCTCTGTACCTGTAGCGAACTTAGTGTGCTAACGTAGGATATAACGAACCAAGTTACGGCCTCGCATATAACAAAGTTTAGTGTGTTAACATAAGATATAACGAACATTTGGCTGCTGACGCATTCAAACGATTCACCGAGGATCCCCTTACCGTTTTGTTTCAATAAGTCAGAAAAAGCTGTATATTTATGTCTATGCAGGGCCTCATTGTGTGCTTTGGAAACTTTGCTGCCGCTTCGAGCTACACGCGTACGAGTGAAAAATCACGTGTGAAGTCGTATACGGCGGGAAATTACTTAAGCCACAGTGTGCACATCAGTCGTCAATTTCCGATGCCTTGAAAGCGTACACATTCGAAGCATATGACGCTAAATATGACAACCTTAAAAGGTGGACTTAATGAAGGAGAGTATACTTTCTTTCATCCTAACAGGAAAGCAGGGGCTTTATGACGGAGCTGTCAACTCGCACGCGCCATTGATGAATGCTGTCGTGCGCGTCAGTCGGGGCACCCGATATGTTTGTGCGTGTGTGTTTGTGTGCTCTGGCTGCATGGCTGAACTGCCAGATTTTGACAGAAGGACAGATAGAATAGTCGCAGCCGCTACCGAGGACAGTGCGTTTGGCGGTGTATGGAGACGCCGCAGACGCGCGGAGTGTTCCACGAATCCGGGAGCGGGCATGCCCACACAGTAAGCGCTGCCGCATGCGGAAGTGTCCGCCTTGCGCCCTTTTGTCCCGACTCGACGGCGCCGCCGCCGGATGTGGACGTTGTCTTTTGCGGCGTTCCGGGATGGCGCACCGTCAACGAGTCGGTTCTTACGATAGATTCGCAGCTGACAATGACCGCTCGTTAGCGCATGTGTTTCTGAAGTGAGGCGCGCAGGCAGTGGAGACACGAGAGACGCGCTTTGTCGGACAGGCTCTGTTCGGCCGCTGCATGTGCATGCGAGGGTGCCTAATGTTTTTGAGTGGTGTCAACTTAATAGGTCGGCTTCGGGGACGGCCGGGTTTTCGGTGAAACTGTATGCACTATATTTTTTGTTAGTCTCGGTCGCCGCGGTGGCTCAGTTGTTATGGGGTTCGGCTGCTGACCCGAAAGACGCAGTTGCGTTCCGGCCGCGGCGGTCGAATTTTGATGAAGGCGAAATTATAGAGGCTCGTGTACACACCGGTGTCAGTGCTCGTTAAAAAACCCCAGGTGGTCGAAATTTCCGGAGCCCTTCACTGCGGCGTCACTCATAACCCGAGTCGCTTCGGGACGTTAAACTCCCATCAGCCATCAACC
Organism: Amblyomma americanum; assembly: GCF_052857255.1. Classification (NCBI taxonomy): domain Eukaryota; kingdom Metazoa; phylum Arthropoda; class Arachnida; order Ixodida; family Ixodidae; genus Amblyomma; species Amblyomma americanum. The sequence goes on along the minus strand of NC_135502.1, from coordinate 14,643,406 downwards.
AACCTTTTGTGAGTCCGTAAATATGCCGAAGCGTGGGAAAGCGTGCATATTCGCAAAGCTATAGTGGGATACAACTCAAGAACACAGCGGCTTTTCCCCGTCAAAAGACCTCCTTCCAGCCAATGGCGTTGGTCGATTCTATGACCCTGCTAGTGTGACAATGCAGGGAGCGGCGCCAGAATGGAGAGAGGGAAGAGATTATCCCCTTTCATCTACCACTCCCTGTTTTTTCACACTAGCAGGGCCATGATAATCGACCGGCGCCATTATTTGGAAGGGGGTCCTTTGACGCGGAAAAGCTGCTGTGTTCTTAAGTTTTATCCGACTATAGTGGAGAGTGAAATTATTAGCGCATTATTGGATTGGGGGAAGACCTTTCTTGCCAATACCTTAGATTTGCTGTTTCGTCCTTTCCCCAAGCTTTGATTGAACGAGTGTTTGGGGATTTACCAAATTGGTTGTGGTCCCCACTGAGGGGAGGTCTTAGGAATTAAAAGAGACTGTTTCGTTCGGGGGAGCCGAGGGCTGGTTTCTTCGGGTCTTTCTTAGTGGAAGTCATCAGTTTTCTTCTTGTTCTTTCGTGCTGTTTTTTTTGTGTAAATAAAGTTTAACCTCTCCCGAAATTGTCTTCGAGTTTTGTGATCGAGCAAGTTCGAACCTGGAAGATGTTCTGCGTGCATTTACGTTTACTTCCCTCTCAGTAACATTAAAAGAAAGAGGGAGGGAAGGAAGATCGCAACTAAAGCGAAAAAGAAAGGGAAGGGTTAAGGGAAATTGCAAAATGTGGCCCCTCTAACCCTCAAAATCGTCAAGTTGAAATTTAAGCACTTGAATACCTCATTAAAAGTGGCAAAGATGGCGAACATTCAGCGCCATTATCTGAGTACACAAGCATGTTCTCGAGAACAGCCAAGATATTGCTCTCGTAGTACCCTTTAGGATCCTGAAAAAAAAAAGAAAGAGTGAACGCACAAAAAGTGATGAAGCTGGACACGTGCCTGAAAAAGCTGACCTGGAACACCAAGCTAATTCTCCAGAGCAGTTGAAGACGTCCACGCATGCACATTTCTTCGACCTTCCCATCTTGACTCAAATGCACTATTGCCGGGCTAGGACTGCAGTGCTACTACCGCCGAGCATTTTCGAAAGGATGAAAGAAGAAGAAGACGATTGGCGCATATAGTCTGTAATTAGTGCTATATTTCCGCGAGGCTTTGTAATGCTTGTTTCGGAGCTTTAGCTCTTCTTAGCTCGTTCGTCAGTTGCACGCCGTTGGCGCAGTCCGCAGCCCACGAAGACGATGAAGACGAAGCGCCAGCCGCGTTTCTTCGCCGTCGCTGATAGCCCGTGCTACAGTGACGATGTATTCCATAGGCACCATACCCGCGAATGAGTCTTGAGGCTTGGGCTGTCGGCACCCGTTGGTGGGTCGTGACCGATCTGATTTAGCCGCTCTGTGGGCTTCTCATCTGTTCACCATCAGTAAATCCCCTATTAGAATAGATTAATGTTTATAGAGCCTTCTTTATTAGCTCGTTCCTCAGTTTCGCGCCGTCATCTTCGACGCCTTCCGCACCACATACATTTGAATTTTATAGATACCGGAGACGACACCGGCTGCGCACGTGCACTTGCCCCGCCTTACCCCAACAATGTCACTGCGCATGGGCGAGAGGGGTCCGATAAACCGGTATGCGCCTCCGCTAGTACGTCTCCGGTCTGCTAAAAAAAGTTTATTGGTATCGGGCTAATACGCTGCGCGTCAGTAACCGGACGGCATGTTCATGTTTTCACTAGAGCGCCGGCAGTAGTCCCTCGCTCGGAAAGCTCGGCAGCGCGTCAAAACGCCGCTGCGGCCGGCGGCGTCAATTTGTGTGTGCATGTATAAGAAAGCCAGCGAGATGGTGCGGAAACGTTTGATTCGGCTTATTGGTTTATGGGGGTCTAACGTCCCAAAGCGATTCAAGCTATAAGGGATGCCGTAGTGAACTGCTCCGGAAATTCCGGCCGCCTGGCGTCCCTTAACGTCCACTTATAGGTGTATCTTACTAGTGCTCACCTGTGGGGCAGAAACATGGAAAGTTACGAATAGGGTTCTATCTAAGTTAAGGACAACGCAGCGAAGTATGGAAAGGAAAGTGAACAGGGCAGAGTGGGTCAGAGAACAAACGCGGGTTAGGTTTGGCTTAGTTTATGGAGGTTTAACGTCCCAAAGCGACTCAGGCTATAAGAGACGCCGTAGTGAAGGGCTCCGGAGATTTCGACCACCTGGGGTTCTTTAACGTGCACTGACATCGCACAGTACACGGGCCTCTAGCATTTCGCCTCCATCGAAATTTGACCTCCGCGGCCGGTATCGAACCCGCGTCTTTCGGGCCTGCAGCCTAGCGCCATAACCACTCAGCCACCGCGGCGGCGCCCAAACCCGGGTTAAGGACATCCTAGTCGAGAAAAAGATGTGGGCTTGGGCGATGGGCATGTAATGCGAAGGCGAGATAACCGCTGGTCCTTCAGGGTAACGGAGTGGATTCAAAGAGAAGGCAAGCGTAGCAGGGGGCGACGGGCTGAAAGTTAGGCGGGCGGACAAGATTAAGAATGTTGCGGGGATAGGGTGGCTGCATGCAGCTGGCACAGGACAGGTTAATTGGAGAGACATGGGAGAGGCCTTTGCCCTGCAGTGGGCATAGTCAGGCTGATGATAATGGTGGTATCGCACAGTACACGGGCCTCTAGCATTTCGCCTCCATCGAAATGCGACCGCCGCGGCCGGGATCAAACCCGTGCCTTTCTGGTCAGCAGTCAAGCGCCATAACCACTAAGCGACCGCGGCGGCTGGTACGGAAAGGGAATGGTGCACAAGGCAACGTGCGTTGGAATGCATGCACTAGAGCATCGGAGCCGGGTAGTTAAGACCAGAGCACTATAAAAACTCTGCTCTCACACCACAGCTCACAAACATTCGCGTTACACACTCTTTGCCATCTTGTGTTCTTTGTCTTCATTTTCTTTGTTTATCGCCGTCCGCACGCTGCCTTATCTGTTTTCTACGCGAGACGCTACCGTGTTTCGCTCGAGCGATGGTAACCTAGCGCGGCAGTTTGTACGACGTTCGCAATGCGATTGCTATCGGTGTTTTAGGCGCCTTGCCTCGAGAACCTATCGCCGACTTTAAATTGAGCGCGGCCGATATCGACAGGCTGACCTCTACGCCCGACGTATGCGGTTGCTGCTATAGCCGCCGCCGAGTTGTCTTCTGTTCGATGGCACAAGTTCGCTCCATGAACAGTGAGTTAGACGCCAGTCATCGCCGTGCTGTCCATGTGTGCGCCTCCATCCGAGCGAAGTCTCAGGCCGTTGACATTTTGAGGGGGTGCTGGGTATGCACCGGACTCCGCTTACAAGCACGCGTAACCGCCCAAGCCGAGCCCGGGAATTACCCGCCGCGGTGGCTCAGTGGTTAAGACGCTCGTCTGAGCCGGAGTACCCGGGTTCGAAGCCGACCGCGGCGGCCGCGTTTCGATGGAGGCCAAACGCAGAAGGCACCCATGTGCTGTGCGATGTCAATGCTCGTTAAAGATCGCCAGGTGGTCAAAATTGTTCCGGAGACCTCCACTACGGCACCTCTTTTTCCCTTTCTCCTTTTACTCCCTCCTTTATCCCTCCCCTTACGGCGATGTTCGGGTGTCCACCGAGATAAGTGAGAGAGTTACTGCGTCACTTCCTTTCCTAAAAAAAAACGATTTTTCATTTCTTCATTTACCCGCCGCGGTGGCTCAGTGGTTAGGGCGCTCGACTACTGATCCGGAGTTCCCGGGTTCGAACCCGACCGCGGCGGCTGCGTTTTTATGGAGGAAAAACGCTAAGGCGCTCGTGTGCTGTGCGATGTCAGCGCACGTTAAAGATCCCCAGGTGGTCGAAATTGTTCCGGAGCTCTCCACTACGGCACCTCTCTCTTCCTTTCTTCTTTCACTCCCTCCTTTATCCCTTCCCTTACGGCGCGGTTCAGGTGTTCAACGATATGTGAGACAGATACTACGGCATTTCTTTTCCCCCCAAAAGCCAATTATTATTATTCATTTCTTCATTTCGAGCCCAGGAAGATGACGTAGGTAGCACAAGACACGTGCAGATGGGGGTCACGTGATCGGTTCCTCGGCGGCCACGTGAGCTCGAGCGCTCGTCACGCGCCCGTGGATCAGTATCTGTCTCGCATATCGGTGGACACCTGAACCGCGCCGTAAGAAAAGGGATAAAGGCGTTACCGTGGTCGCTTCATTTTTGCAGTGCACAGCATAGGTCGCTCTGGGTTAGGGTGTTTATTGTTCGTTTGGCGGCTGAGCGTCCGTGCTGACGGTGGAGGTGCGGCAAGATCACGTGACTAGGCCACGCGCCCGTGGGCGCTTTGTCTTCTGTGTGGCTCAGGGTGGAGGTGGTGTGGGACGTGTAGAGCATTCGCCGTGGCGGACGTGGGACCATTGGATCAGTCGCGGACAGCAGCCGAGATTCCGCGTATTCTCCAGCATGAAAAGCGTCGGCAATGGCAAAACCCAGCTATGTACAGCCTTTGCCGAAAGTAACCAGGCTACATGGTTTGCTTCTCATTCGAATAGTGGAGCCCTTACTGCTTCCCTACAGATCAGAAAGTTCTCGGAAGGTGCGGGTAATGGCTCTCCTTACCACACAGAGATTTTGCTTGAGGGCTGGCATAATAGCTTCAATATACGAATGAGAAGCAAACCGTCTAGCCTGGTTACTTTTGACAAAGGCTGTACCTAAGGCTGGTGGTGTGGGCCGGGTAATTTTCTTTAGTTGTTTTTCTTGCCCATTCTACTCATTGTATGCGTGAGGCGGAAAGCGAAGCTCTTAGGTTTCGCGGGAAAACCGAACATCGTCGCCAGATAAACGCAGAATATGTTCGGGAAAAGGAAGCACCTCGACTAGCTGCCTCCTTCGCCATGCCCGGACCTTCAGCGGCGCAGACCTCCTGCAGGAGAGCATCGTTATGTGGCGCCTGCATGTAGTGCGGCACAGCTTGAAACTTGCAGGGGGATCAGTTACTTTTGTTCCCGATAGCATTTACTTAAAACGTCGAGAGACTGAGCATGGCAACGCTGCACTGCCATTGGTCCGAAGGCGATCACATGACCTGTCTTTGGATTAGTGCTGCCATTGTGTTTTCTGTGCGATATGTAGTAGTACTATGTCGCAAACTGTGTAATAGTCAACGCTGCACAACGGTCGATGCAAAAACTTTGGGCATGAAGAGTGAATTCGCTGCCACGATGGGCTTCGGGCTCGTGAGCTTCGTTAGATGATTGCCATGGATATTTCAGGACTAGAGTGACAGAACATGCTCACTTGCGTCAAACATGCCTTCGTAGGGTAAAAAAAAAATGCTGATATAATCGCGACACGCTGGGTGCAAGCGACGCAGAACTGCATTACCACCGGTTGGTTGTATAATCAACCGAGGCTATCTTGTTCTTCCTCCAGCACTTTTTCCTCTCAAGTTTATCCGGCTAGCATGATAACCTATACTAGTGGCTATGCGTACGTTTGTAAAGAGCCGTTTGATACCTTTATCAGGCTGCGGCCGGCATGGAGCGCGCGTGGCCGTGATGAGGCTGAGCTCGGATTGTTGTCTTCCCCTCGTGGTTTCAGCGTGCGGCGTGCGTCCGCTACGTCCCTTGGGCCGGATCGTGGGCGGCCGGGCGTCCAAGCCGGGCGACTACCCGTGGCAGGTGGGAATCAAGTACCGCAGCGGGTTAAAAACCATCCACCTCTGCGGGGGCGCCCTCATCGCCGACCAATGGGTCCTCACTGCGGCACACTGCTTCGAACAGTGAGCACTGATTCGATCCTCCTCCTCCGCCCCTGCGCCTAGAGCCAGAGCCAATCGCTAGAAACTCGAGGAGCCAAGCATATTTTGTTGTTCTCTACTTGCGATTATTGCGAAATGTTGGGCAGACGAGTATGTCTTAATTTCCGAGACGTTTTTTGTGGAACAGTAGAATTAGGAGGCATAAGTTTACCTTTCAGCACTAGGGCACTGAACGGGAACTTTCGTATTTATCTTCGCAGTCCCAGTGCGTTAATTTATCACGACGCATGAACTAATGGTGATGCGCGAGATGATCCAAGATGGCTGCCCTGGGGATGGACAGTGTTTCTGCGAGCTTTGCTGTACCAGGTTTTTCGCAACTTTCACGATCTATAAGGGGGCCGCTAAAAACGCAATAGCCGCCCGAGAGATGGTTAGGCTGCCGCGCAATCTTTGTGTTGTGTTACGTTGCGCTGCCTAAAGCTGCTTTTAAACGTCCCTGAAATTTGCCTGTACTGGAATGCAATGTGTTCCACATTGGTTTAACTGAAACGGGAATGTTCCGTCTCGCTAAAAGACGAAGAAGCTGAATGCAGGCCGTGCTGTGCGCTGTTGCCAGCGGCTTTGGCGGAAGACATGCACAGTACCGTCTCTCACAGCTCAGGCCAACCGTGTGCAGACATCACAGGTGCAATAAAAACCACACGAGGTGTGTGCAGCTGCTCTGGTGGACGAAACATTTGGTGGCTGAAAACGTACAGTCGCAGGTACTACACGTGCCAAGGAGGCTGCTATCGCTACAAGAGTGACGATGAAATGCTTGGAAAGACCCATTTCCAAGCATTTCAGCTCACAAAAGCCGAGCATCGGGCCACGGGAAAGCTTGTGCCCATTATTATATCACCGTTGTGTGCCCAGCGGCACTCAGGATCGAATCCCGCACCTCTTGCTTGTGAGGCGAATGCGGTGCGGCAAACACTTGTCATGTGCTTGAATTTCTAACCGACGACGCCCCCCTTCCGCGTCCGCAAAATTCGTTTGTGCGATTTAGGCGAGTGTGGACATGACTGAAAGAACGTTACTGCGCTACAACAGAGTTGAGGACTAACCACGTAAAGAGCAAATGACATGCGCAGATTCACAGCTTACTTTATTTGGACAAAGAGAGGGTATATATGGAGAAAAAATAACATACAGAAATATACGGAAAATTGTGGACACCAGTGCCAGCATAAACTGCGGTGAGCAGAGGTTGATAGGGTTAGAAATAGAATGAATAATAGAAATGGCGTCTTTTGTGGCATGATAAGCTGTATCTACGAAGTAGAATTGAACTTGAATACGCAACCACTACTTATTACCATCCCTCACATATTTACGCGACAGCGTTAAAGGCCCCGTTGCCCAGAAAATCCGGTGGCAACGGTGTCGGCGTTGGCGTTGTCGGCGTTGTGAGCCGAAAATCACGAGCGTGACTCTGGCATGTGGTGCCCAGAGAGCAACCTAGGAGGCAGGTGGGCCACCTAGGTCACGTGACCTTGCGGCGTCGTCACAACCTGCCGACCGGATAGTGAGCAAACTGTCCATCGTGGCAGGTGGCAGTTAAATTAATGATTGTTCGCTCGGGAACAGCAATACTGGCCGCACAAGACCCACCGCTGGGAGCACCTGCCATCGTAGGGCAGTGGCGCATCGCTTAACCGCTGCGCCACTAGCTTTTCCAGGAGGGGTATGAGGACTCCCAGGGTTTTATGAATGTAAAGTAGAGAATGACCTTCTACATATATGCGAAATATCCCATTACGCTATCGCTTCATGCCCTTAAGGCGGAGCTTAAGTGCCCGCTCTAATTTTTGTTTAATTATCTGGGGAACTACTACCAAACAGTGCGAAGACAAAATAGTTCTTGCGTTAAAAAAAAAAGTAGAATTAGGCTGATAGAGAGCGGACTGTGCACGGTACTCACATACGGGAAAGTAGGTAATCGATTTTGGTGTTATGAAGCCCGAGCTATTGTTTGCTTTTCGGCTGTTATTGTGTCTAAAGCTGCTGTGTCGTGTAATCATACTGTAATGATCGAAATGTTTCCTTTTATTCATTATATTGATTTTTTTAACATAGATCAGAATAACGCTTGGTATTTGTCGCTCCTTTGTATAAATTATTATACCCAGTCAGTATTCTTTATTACTTAAAAAAGCTGCTTAAAGCTCTTGGAAGATAAAATATGCGTGCGACACTGCAAAGAAAACTCATTTTATTACACAATGTTCTCGATGAATCAAATGAACTGTAGCGTTTAAATGATACGCAGCTTATTCTTTGTTGATGGAATTGTACATACACCTTGCAGGTTTGTGCCACGTTGTGCTACAGTTTCTAACTTTGAGCGCAAGGGCATCTTCAGGCTGCGTGCAGTAGGGTGTTTTTTTTTTAGTCTTGCGGAATTTTTTTTTACAAAGCCACTATAGGCAATGCAGTGTTTGCATGTGAATGGTACTGCATGGCGGACATAATATCCGTGATAGCGGGTAGTTAAAAGGTTTTTAGTTAACTATTAGTGACTAATTCACACTCTAACTTTTTGTTTTAGTGTACAAAATTGAATTTCAACCCAGTTTTTTAAATTTCTATATCGGCATTTCGGTTCGAGATATCGAACGTGGAATTATGCGCGCAAAACGAACCAGTGCCAAAACAGATGCGCGACATGCGCAGGAAATGATACAGCCTCGCTACAAGCCGTGGGATTCTCGGTCACGAAAAAAGCGCGTCCACATTCTGAATTACGACAGGCGCACTTCTGACTCGTAGCGTACTTCGTTAGGCGCACTCGACTTGGTCACTTGACACGGCTTATTCATGCCGACGCATGCTGCGTGGATTAATGTGAGAAGGCAGCAACGGCTGCCACTCTCGCTTGTCGCTTCACTTATTAGTAGGCCGGGCTGGTGCATTTTCACCCGCTGCGCTGCGACGTTGGACTCTGCGCCAGTCTTTTTGCCGAGACACAGGGGCATCTCCATGCCATTGTGGCCATGCGCTCGGAGCGTCCTTTCCATCTAGGTGGTGGTGGTAGTGGTTTTATTAAAAATAATAGTAAAAAGGAAGGAAAAGATTTTTGCTAGCCCCGGCATCTGCCATCGATACTGAAGCACCTGAGCTGGGGCAGCGGAAATAAAGGACAGCAGGCAGAATGAAGAAATGAAATGAAAGAGGTGAGGAGACAGGAAGAGAGGATAGGGGAAGAAGTAATATGTACAAACTATATACACAATAAGAAATGTGTACAGGTTGTGCGCGTGATTAGTTCATTTTAGAGGAATTAAATCACACACGCGCACAGCACTGTGTTAGTTACAACTGGAGTGGGGCGTCCAGTTCCATCTAGGCCGAAAATAGGTTTTAGAGCGAAAGCTCTACTCCTCGGGGTACAACTTCCGATTTCGATGTGGATGAGACAATGACCTTCAATGCCTCACAAGGTCAAACCGAACTTAAATGCGTGGTGGTAGGGCCCAAGCTATGGTAGTATGACCACGTGGTCATATGACTATGACCATTGGGTGCCTGACGTTGACCTCTGACCTTTACATTTGATTTGAGACAGTGGGCATCACACGTGGTTACGACCTTTGGTGCTCAATAATAAAAAAATTCAAATCAAGCGAACCGTGTCTCACCATGCTTAACAGAGCCTTCGCTCGTATAACTAGGTGCAAGCCACGTTGAACTCCAACCACTTTTGAGGAAATAGCGCAGTAACCGTCTCACTTTTTGGTGGACACCTCAACCGCTAGAGCTCTAGTAGCCACTTCTACCAAAAAATGTTCATTCATTCATTCATTCATTCATTCATTCATTCATTCATTCATTCATTAATTCATTCATTCATTCATTCATTCATTCATTCATTCATTCATTCATTCCACCGCGTCGCGAGGGAAAAGATGAAGGAGGAAGTGAAAGAAGAAAGGAAGAGGTCCCGTACTATACTGGAGGGCTCCGGAGTAATTTCGACCACCTGGGGATCTTTAACTGGCACTGACATCGCACAGCACACGGCACCATTTGCGTTTCGCCTCTATCGAAACGCAGTTGCCGCGGCCGAGTTCAGACTTCCCTTTAGGTGAACGATTTATTTCTGGAAAAGCAGGGGGAAAAGGCGCCGGTCGGCCTTGCGCCTGACGAGCGCTGGTTAGTTTTTTAGAGCGAAAGTGCTACTGCGCGAGGTATTACAACTAACGTCGGTTCGTCGCTGTGACCTTCAGAGTATACCAAGCTACCAAGGTCAAACTAGGACTTTCTGCCATAGCTATGACATACAAAGTATGGCATGGGGGTATACCTAATGACCAACTAGCCTGACCACCGACCAGCGGTTATGTTACCGTTGACTTCGATCTTTAGAGCTGAGATTCGCATCGCCTGATGTGACGTCTGCGATGAGTTAGCAATGACGTCACACCATTCACACCATTCTTCGCTATAAATACCGCAGGCTTCGCTTTCGCTCGTCTTCTGGATTCAGGCGGGTTGAACATCAGCCAGTTTTTTTTTGGATTTTAAACTCATCTTCACGGCGCGAAGTGCGGCTCTACTAATTTCGGCGCATCTCGCGCGTTGATTATGTTCGATATCTTCAATCACAATGCTGATTTTGAAATTTTAAGAACCGGGTTTGCCTACAATGTTAAATGCCTCCGACTGTGTCAAAATATTATCACTAGAGAGTTAGAGAGTTACAAATAATTTACTAATAGTCTCTTAAATGCCTGCTACCAGGGTCATAATGTCTGCCATGCCGTACTCACCTATGAGACAGTAACGTGGAGGCTAACGAGAATGGTTCAACTGAAATTGATCACAGCGCTGCGAGCTATGGAAATGAAAATGATAGGTGTAGCGTTAACAGACAGGAAGAGGGCAGAGTGGATGAGGGAACAAACGCAGGTTAATGACATCACAGTCGAAGTCAAGAGGAAGAAAATGGCTTGAGCAGGGCATGCAATGTGAATGCAAGATAACCGATGGCCCTTAAGGGTAACGGACTGCATGCCAAGAGAAGGCAAGCGCAGCAGAGGGCGGCAGTAAGATAGGTGGGCAGATTAGATTAAGGAGTTTGCTGGGATACGGTGGGCGCAGCTGACACAGGTCAGGGTTAATTGGAGAGACGTGGGAGAGGCCTTTCTCCTGCAATGGGTTTAGTCAGGCTAATGATGATGATGATGCCGTACAATAAGTCTGCGCATACCGCATAGTCGCATGTTTCACAGCTTTTTAGAAGAAAATATGTATAGACTAAAAAGAGAGAGAGAGAGAGAAACTTTATTGGCGCCAAAAATTGGTCGATTCAGCGGGACCCGGGTGTCTTCATGTTGAAGTTCCGAGTCTTCCAGGGGTGGTGCCCTTATTCCAGAGCCCCACTGAGTCTTGCTACCTCATACGCATGCTGGACCAGTCCTTTTTGGACCGCCAGCACGCTGCTGGTGAGCAGGCTCTCCCACTGTTCCGCATTGGGCTCTTTTAGTTTATGGAATGAATAATTGTTTTTACATTCCCATGTAATATGGTATAAAGTGAGGTTGGCTCCACATCACTTGCATGTGTCCGCGTACTGGTTCGGAAACATTTTGTGAAGTATGTGTAAGTTATGAAAGCTTCCTGTTTGCAGTCTACGCCAACCGACTGCCTCATATTGCGTTAATAGCTTGTGTGGTGGAGGATACGCTATCCTCTGTCCTCTGTAGTGATTTAGGATTTCCGCGTACGATGGTTCCACCGTTGTGGTGAGCTCATGGTCACTTGACGTATCTGCTCGGTTGGTAAGCTTGCGAGCTAGACTAAAAAGAAAAACATCCCCTATACTTCAGAGTTTTACACTGCGTCCCCTATCGAACATTTAGGTCGTGGGAGAAAATAATCGCTTCACTTGGCTCACGTTCTTAACTCGTTGTTCGTTCGCTGCTCTTCGGCGAACGTGGACCCAGCAGTCGAGGAGGCCTTTCAAGGAGAGGACGGCAGTGTGCTCGCCTGCACCCAAACAAAGGGGAACTTCGCTGTCAGTGCAGGCCCTCCCCTACTGAAAGACTGCCCCAGACACAGCAGAGTGAGCAGAAGCTCACGGCGGGCACCGATATTGAAAGATGAAAAGAGGGGAAAAAAAAAACCTGACAGGGACTGGGACAATTCTTGCAAAATAAGCGCCCATGGCGTAGCGGACCGATCGAATCGGCAAAGCAACACCCGCAGTATCAAGGTCACGAGTGGCACGCTTCCACTCTTCCCCTAAATACGTCAAACCACTGCCCTTGCTCCCCTTATCTCACATCTTCTCTGTGTGGATTTTCTTGTTTCGCTACATCACCCCACTGTTGTGCAAACCACTTTAAAAAATTGCCGGGCTACTCAAGGAATTTGCGTACCAATAATTCGGAAGCATTGAAATTGTATTCCAATTTTATCCCAATTCCATCCTAATCCTAATCCGACTCTATTCAATTCCATTTTAATTCTGTTCCAGTTCTATTTCAGTTCTATTCTATTCCGTTGTAGTTGGCGCAGATGTAAGAAGTAGTACAGACATACTGGTTAACATTTCGTATTTTCCCACCTTTGATGACACCACACAGTTTCGGCCAGTCGCTAGTTTTGTAACGGTGCCATTTTTTGGGCTGTTTTCGTGTCGATAAGCCATCTAACGGTTTCGCATTAATAAACCAATGTCATAGCGAATCCCATCGTGAGCGCAGTGTTCCTTCAGGCTCCTACCCGCGCGGTCCTGCTATCCGAAAGAACCTCCGCGCAGTCTTGGCAGTTAGAGCGACGCGTGCTGTTTGGCCGTTTGCGGTTGCGTTCTGTCCTAAGTGTTCCTCTCCACTCTTCCTTCCCAGTGTTCAGGCACTCACCTCGTGTTTTTCGCAGAAGATAACCTTTGGCGCGGCGTACCATTACTGAGCTGTTACATGGAAAGCAAAAGAGGCTCATATTCAATTTCGCGCTTAAGCAGCTCAGCTGCACCACCTTGGCTTTTTCATCGCTGAACGATCACCAGCCGTTAGCGCTGCCGTGCGGCTACATACGAAAGCTGTACAGCTCTTGAAATTGTAGGGAAAGAGAAAATCGTTCTGCATGGTCAAGCGCTCGGCCTGAGGTTCCTGACTTCTAGTCCGGGGCTCTTGGCTTACGGCATGCGTAACACACAAGCGACTACCTTGCGATTTCCATATCGCTCCATTGCCGAGGCTGCCAACTGCTGATTACTAAGTTAGACACCATTCAATAGGAAGAATACGAGGTACAGTTTTATTTATTGTCTTCGTATCCTATCAGATTCCAGTGTGTGAAAGGAAACTGGCACCTGAAGAACGTCATAAATGTTTTTTTTTCTCTCATTTCCAAGTGCGCCAACAAGTTTGAGTTTTTGAAAATACACCGCAGCGGTGGCCTAGTCGTTTGAGCATCCGCCTCGCATACGGGAGGTGCGGGGTTCGATCCCCAGTGCCGCCGGGTATCCACCGGTGATTCAATGGGTACAAGCTTTCCCCTGCCTGATGCTCGGCTTAGGGTGAAATGCTTGGGAAAGGGGTCTTTGACCCCACCTTGAGAAAAACAAAAACCTTGTGCAATGGCGCTCTTTTACCACAGATGCATTTGAGCCATAAATATTTTTCATCACCATCATTCATCAGTTTTGAGAATACGTTGAAAATGTAACTGGATTTCGGGCTTACTATATGACGTAGTAACATTCGTGTGGATTACTCAGCAATCACTGAAGTCCACATGTGTCGGGATATGGAGGCGATCTCAGGGAGCACAAATCTTTCGCAGTCTGTGCAGTCAACAAACAGGAGCACGTAGTAGAAAAGCAAACCAAAAAACGGGTATATGGCCACCGTCGGGGCTAACGATTCATGACAGTCGGCCTCAGAATATCAAATGGCCCGCAAAAGATGTTTATGCCTTCAGAGACTGCAGCGGCCAGGTGTTCTCTAGTATAAGGAGCCTTCTGCTCGCGTTCAGTACTAGAGCCACGGAGTGCCTGCATACGAGCCGCTTATCGAAGCATTTTATCTAGGTAACCACATTTTTCCTGCATTTTACCTTCAGCTCTTTCTGGGGACAATCCTTTTATAGTGGGCCCAAGGTAGCCATTCGGGTTTTAATGACATTGGTGGTAAAAAAATAATGTCTTGTTAATCTGCAATCGAGCCTTTAAGAGTGCGAGAAGATTATGGCTAGGATAAGTGCAGGACAGTGGCCCCCATCGATTTACCGCTCCACCACCGCACCAGGAGCGGTGTGAGGACTTCCCAGGATCCATGAAAAGTAGATAATCGCCAATCCGTATATCTGTATATAGCCATGCAGACAGAACCTAGGCGACAGAGAAGAGGTACTTGTGCGGGACGGAATCTATAGTGCTATGGCATTGTGCTCTTAAGCGCGGGTTAAGCGTTAAGGGGAGGCGAAAGGAAGAACACTGTCCGTGTCTGCGAAGTAATCCGTAAAGAGGACCACAGACCGCTGAAGATACAAATTAACTATACCACGTCATATCCTTAAGGCGGACCTTAAGTATCTCCTCAATTTTTTCTCTACGGAACACGTGTGAAAAGTTCAAACCAGAAGCGCACTCCTTATTATTGTGGCGGTGCCTGTATTCGTCTTCAGCAGGGAATTTCAGGAGATTGATCTACAGATTTGAATCTTGCTGATCAGCAGTATTCGCCAGCAGGTGATTCCTTCGTCGTTTTGCCTTTTGTATCAGCGAAAGGAGAAATAGATAAAAATGCAGACATGTTTAGAACCAGCTCAATGCGGTTTAGACTTTGCAATGTTTTCAAGTCTACAGATGGCGTTTTTCGCATATATTCCCTATTGTTCATCGTATACCCTCTTCTTCATGTGTTCAAGGCTGTCGAAGTGCGACTCTGTCGACATATAGCATGACAATTTCTGCTCTTTAAACACTCCAAACAACATACTGCATTTCAACCGCACCGTTTATTTACACTGAGCACATGTCGCTGGTCCGACCCACACCCGATGTGCGCACGGCGCTTCGGCCCAGCGACAGCAGGGCGAGACAAGGGCTGGCACAGCTGCTTGAGCCATGCCAAATCAATGTTCTGCTTAAGAAAAAAAAGCCACCGCCCGGAAAAAAAACGCTGAATGAAACCCGATTACACAGCGCAGCTAGCGAGTGCTCCTTCTCAGACAAACGCAGCTGAGGCTGGCTGCACAAGCCAGCATGGAAGTCATGCTCGTACTAGTAACTAGATGGCGCTGCTTATCCAGCATGGCGGCACCCATAATAAAATGGGGAGGTGGGGCTTTGACTCGTGTTTTGACTTCACTCAGGTATTCCGCAGAGCTATAACCTGGCAGCCTGCGCGCTGGCTTTGAACGGCACTGGGAAGTCCGCGAGGTGCAGGCGCGAAACTTGTAGCACTACGCTTTAGGTGCCGCGACTCGCTCAGAATCAGTTGCCTGTCTGTGTTACTCCAGTACGAACATCCGCAATGCTTCTACTTTTTTTTTTTCAAGCACGTCGGACGGATGCGAGCGTTGTGTTTTTATAGTACGTCGAACGGATCCAGCACATTTTCGCCCCGGTTACGTCGGACAGATCAAATCGCTGTTTTTCACAGTCCGTCGCATCTCACAGATAGATAAAGAGGAGGAGGGAAAAGCAGGGATGTTAACCAGAAAGGGGTTCCGGTTGGCTACCCTGCACTGGGGAAGAGGAATTAGGGGACTAAAAGGAGGAAGAGAGAAGGGAAAAAAGGCATAACACACACACGCACAACACTGTCACAATTTGTCACTCAATCCAGTCGCTCTCAAGTAGGCAAAGAGTGCCTTGTATGCCTTGAGGGCAGTCGACTGCTGTGGCCACGGACTGAGGATCTTTTGCTTTGTTAATGGGCAAGGATCGAGGCGGTCCAGGGCACAACACAGTGTATGTCTTGCACTCGCAAATGCAGGGCACTCACAGAGAAGATGAGCGATGGTCTCCTCACAACCACAGCTCTCACAGGCAGGGCTGTCGGCCATCCCCATCCGGAAAGCATAGTAATTGGTAAATGCAACACCAATCCATAAACGGCATAACAGTGTTGCGTCGCGACGTTCTAAGTTACGTGGAAGACGAAGGCGCAGTTCAGGGTTTGTTGTAAGATCGGTATCACAGGGACGACGGTGTGTTTCCGTCAAGATGACACGATTAGACAAGTGTGGGTCGCGCGGTGGTGTAGATTTACCAATGCCTACCTATATACTGGCCGGCATCGGGCGACTGGTGTCCGGTGCACGTACTTCGAGTGTGCCGCATTAACAGTTAGTGCTGCTATGCGCATGAAACGTATGTCGTTGGATTGCAGCGGGAGCGAACTGCTAAATTTCTCCTCTCTATACCCATACAAACATGAGGCAGTTGTGATTATCTGCCGTGTGCCGAAGTCCGCTTCTTGAACGTTGAGGCTCTCTTTGGGACGAGCCATTTTCTCCAGTCGAAGTTGTGCGCTACGCATTTGTGCATGCCCGCGTGGCGACGGCTGAGCCGGCGTCGTTCGGCTCGCGATAACTTCGAATCTGCGTGGGTTTAAGTTCCGTGTACACGGGATTTTGCGGGCCGGGCACTTGCCTAGTCTTCCCCAAACAACGCCGCCGTTTACTTTCAAGCGCATCGTTCACGCTGTCGGCTTTCCGGTTGCTTGTCCATGCAATGCGGTGGAGCACTTCGTCGTGTCGGCAGGCTCGCTGGCCTGGCCATCGTCGCTGTACCATCGTAGGCGCCAAATAGACTCGACATGCCTTTTGTAGCGAAAGTTACATTGGCCATGAACTCGCAGTTTCGCCGTGCTCGCAGTCCCACCGTGGTCGCACCGCACCACGTGACCAACCACGTGACTGGTCACGTGACCAACCGCGTGACGAACCACGTGACAACAACTAGCCAGACAAGCAGACTAACCTGGACTTGCAATCAAGATTAACCAAGGCTAACCTAGCTATGCCTTAGGTTTCGCTACGTATATCCTGGCATAGCCGAGCTAAGCCACCGCCAATTTTTTGCCATGGCTGTGAGGTAGATATAAATCTTCCAGTGACGAACATCTTATTAGCTCTGGTTGCCAGTGAAGAAGAGCTAGCGCAACATTCCTTATAGGATGCGTAATGTGCCGGGCACGGCGGTGGAGAATCGCAAACGGCGCAGATATGGTAATGATAGCTTGCATAAATTTACGAGTAGATCGGGGTGACATATTACGTGACTGTTTACTAAGTACAAAGCGAAGGAACCGAGCGAGGGCGCATCTCTGCTGGCGTACGTCGCGATCGCCTGCCGCCGTCGCTCGCACAAGCCTGGTATGGTCTGACAGCAATGCTCAGCCGGGCGTGAAACTCTATCAGCTGGGGAGTGCAGATAAATAATAATAGGCGAATATTCCTTTGTAGTTCCCCCGTAAGTTGCGAATGTAGCGTGTAACTTGCGTACACTTGGTGAGTCGACTGGGTACCTCGAACGTATCTTTAGACACTTCGACCAAAAAATGCGGAATCCTCCCGCCCCGAACACAGTTTCCTTCGGGACTCAAAGTATCAGCGAGGTTCGATAGTTATCGTCCGTCATGGTCAGTTTTTAAGTGAACAGTTTTATAAGTTGAAAGATTAATCCAGGGTAGACAAACTGTACTGTCACCGTATTCTGTTGAATACAGTTTACAATTTATGTTATAAGACATGCATGAAGAAGTAGTGCAGGAGAGCACAATATGCACGAGAAAAATTACATGGACACAACAAGATCGTATCAGGCATGCTAACATAAAATAGAAGAAAAAGTACAACATTCACTGGGCAACTCAAAGTAAGAATTACGTTTCCGAAACCGTACGGACTCCTTGTTCACAGTGAGGCCAACAAGACAACGAGTCTAAATTTAAATGCGCAGCATATGACTTTTTCATCTCGAGAGGTTTTAGAATTCGATGAGTTTAAAAAGGCCGATGCGTGAAACATGCAGGTAAATCCTGCGAAATAGTTTTGCACTAGCAGTTAAAATGGTGGCGTAGTCACCGAATAAAGCGGTGTTGTCGTTCAGGCTTCTTTGCAGTACACAGCGATGGGCAGAGACACCGATGATGACGTCACGTACGCTTGCGCTACGTTTCCAGCGAAGAAATGGTTTTCGGGAAAGAAAACCAAAGCTACTGAAGATGCAGCTCATGAATCATTGTTTGGCGGCATCAGACGACGCACAGCAGCATGCAGGCGAGGGCAGCAGACATCTGAAATTTCGGCAACGATAACGTCACTGCGAGTTTCTCCGCACTTCACCAACATAGTGATGAGAAGCCTGAACATCGTCGCGATTTTAATCGACGATTACGTCACCATTTTAAATTTCAGTGCATAAATACTTTGCATAATTTACTTCGAATTCTTGACAAACCTCGAATTCCCCCCCAAAAAAACCATTTCAGCTTCTCTGCCGGATCAGACGAACTTTTGTTGAGCCGTTTATTTCCTGCGCATTTAAATTTCGACTGCTTGTCCTGTTAGGCTCGTTGTGAATGAAGAAGGTTCCGAAACGTTTTTTTTTTACTTCAGCTTGGTCAGTGACCGTTATACTCTACCCTGAACTAATACCTGACCAGTAGAAGTAAAACATCTCACATGTCTCATGAGTACAGAGTCGATCACACTTGTCTAGAGCGCTCGAGCGGTGTGCTGCGGAGCAAATTAAGTTAAATCTTATCGCAGCTGCTTTGCTGAGGGCAAGCGCTCGTGCGTGTGCGTTGCACATGAATACTAGGCTGCTCTCCAGCGCAACTATTATCAATGAAAGTCAATACCTATTTTATAATTTCGCTTTGTTTCCATCGGACTGCACCACTCGAGCGCTCTAGACAAGTGCGATCGACTCTATACGTTAACGCAAAAATGCTCTGCTCAAAAATGTGGAGGAAGTATACACAGCATACAGTAGCCGAGGTAAATGAGAGTGAACATCTTCCAAGCACAGAAACATTGCGTTCTTCTGCTTGTTGAGATAAATCTGGAAGGAAGTTGTATTCAGAAGTACAGTTCATTCCAGTTTATCTCTTTGCAGGTTGCTTTGGTTGCTCATAGTGTGTGCTAAGCGGCATACGTCCCCCCTATCGCAGTGCTTGCTCTTTCTGGTTCCCTCGTATTGTACCTATTTTCGCTGTTTGCTCCATTTTCAAATACAAAGAAGTGCATGTTTAACATCGTCATGATGTTAAATAAACATGATTGATTGATTGATTGATTGATTGATTGATTTTAACCCCCTTTTATTCTAGTTGCAGCTCTAAGGAGGAGTCCCGCTGAACGTTTTCGACAGGCGAAACTTGCCTGTACGAACGCCGACATAATCCTGTGCAATAGCAAAGTGAGAGGGAAACGTACAGAAGAGCACTCAGTGATAAAGTTTTGCACGTCAGTTTTATTTACTTTTTATCTCTCTTTTGGGCAGATTTTTGGGCTCTACTATGTTTTGGAAAGGAATTGCCTGAAATCGAATTTATCGAAAAATCAAAAACAGTCATTCAGCTTCCTTAATATTGTGCCCTCATGGTCGCCAAGGCGTCCCGATCCGTTGGCTCTGCTGTACCTATGGGTCACCGACGTTTGCATGGATTTTAGAGCATACTGAAGCATGTTGAATGGCCACCGGTCAATGTTTTATTAACGACATCAAAAGGGCGGAATACTACCGGAGCTTCGGTCCTACTGCATGAACACTTTCCAGGAGTGCCCGGTGTCCAGACATGCAAGGAGTAAGCTTTGTCCACAGGCGTGCCAGTTTGCTCGTTTTGGCCCGTATCGCGCCTGCTTCGCGAAGACTGCGAAAGGCAGAGCAAGATAATCGAGCCAATGAGCAGTCTCACGTGGTGCGCACCACTTATGCTCCCGACAGCACCCAAACTACGCTGCATGAAGGACTTTCGTTTTCCTTCTCGTAGCCGGAAGAATATATCGAGGTACATCTTCCGCCTTGGAGACTACAACAAGGGCATCATGGAAGCGGGCGAGATTCATGCCAAGGCTGACAGGGTGAGTGAGTGCTCGTTTCAATTCGTTGATCAGGTTACTTTAAAAGTAGTACAGTCAAATAATAACGCAATAACATACCTGCAAGCGTAGGGGCGTAAGACGCATATCCTCAGTGTGTCTTGCACAATCGAAGTGACTCGAGCGGCTTGGTCCGAAAGACTGAAGTTTTTTGGACGACCCAGGTTGTTTAGGCGTCGATTACATTTATCCTAATGCACTGTCCCGAGACGCATGTTCAGAGGCGCCGCCGTCTAACATCATCATTTATTTTTCTCTTATAGGCACGATAGTATGATGTAAGGAGGAGAAGAAACAATATTTATCTGCGAATGAAAACACATCAGATCAAAAAAGAACAATGATACAAGGGACCACCACTATCAGCACTGCTGGCAAAAAGGCTCTTAATAATAATTGGTTTTGGGGGAAAGGAAATGGCGCAGCATCTGTCTCATATATCGTTGGACACCTTAACCGCGTCGTAAGGGAAGGGATAAAGGAGGGAGTGAAAGAAGAAAGGAAGAAAGAGGTGCCGTAGTGGAGGGCTCCGGAATAATTTCGACCACCTGGGGATCTTTAACGTGCACTGACATCGCACAGCACACGGGCGCCTTAGCGTTTTTCCTCCATAAAAACGCAGCCGCCGCGGTCGGGTTCTAACCCGGGAACTCCGGATCAGTAGCCGAGCGCCATAACCACTGAGCCACCGAGGCGGGTGGCTCAGATCTTGCCGGATGCTTTCTTGAGCTGAGTTTCAGCGCCGCCTAGCTGTGCCAAGAGAAAATGGAAGCGCACCTATCATGGAGCTTCTACGCGGTTGCGCGCTCGTTTCAAACCGAAGGAACAGGCCTAAGGATACGCTAGCACGCGTAGTGCTTGGTTCCATGCTCGTGTTCATGTACGGAAACTATAATAACGCGGAAATATTTGTGGGAGACATTCGGCTGCTTCCAGCTATGATTTGGGCTGCGTCATCTCCGCTCCCTTGATCGAACGAAACAGCCCGGCCTTGATCTTAAGTAGCATTAGGCGAAGGCGCTTATCGCAACTGCGGTGAGGAATCATAGGTTTCAATTATTGTGGCGGTCCACCACGACGGAATGCAGTGAACGTCGCCGCGTCTGCCTACGTTCGGCCTACACCTACTTGCAGGATCCTGTTCATCGTAGTCTCGTTTTTTCGCAAAGTTAGAGCGTTTCTCTTGCCACATGAGGTAAAGGGCAATTAAGGGACTGGGTTTCGTTTTAAGCCATGTAATGGAAGCACTCAGGGCCAGAAAGCTGTGAACTTCTGCAAGGAGAGGAAAACCCTTGTGTCAGCCTCTGGAGGCTCTTTAAGGTTGCCGTGAGCGGTCAACATGCGTCGCAAAAGTAGACCGTGTGGCCTGAAAACTTATAACCACTAGCGTACGTTAATATGGTCTGCATGCATCCTCTTGGCAGTAAAACTTTTTGCCATTATAAAAACTGAGGGTGGGCGACTGTAGATGAAGCTAAAAACGGAGACCATGCTGTGGAAAGAGATCTATGACATGTGAGAGATACAAGCGAGTACTGGAGTAAAATAATAATGGAAAAGTGTGAAGGCGACCTAAAAAAGGTGTGTCCAGTATGCTTCGCTTAAACATCATTTATCTTTATCCGTTGGTTACACTGACACAGAGGCGAGGACGTTCGGCTGCCGAGTATGTGTTACAGATTTGATCCCAGCCGCTGTAACCTTACTTCTGTGGCAGTGGATTGCAAAATTATCCCGGTACCGTGCGATGTTAGTGCATAGCAAAGACCTGAGGCGATCGAAGTCAATGTGCTTTTCTCTACACCACTTCTTGCAGCCGCAGTGCTACTTTAGGATTAACCGCCACAGAATATGGCAGGTGCTTATTAACTTTGGTTACACCTTTCATACATGAGCCCAGTGATGCAATTGGTGCCATGCTGTTTCAAACGATCGTAACAGTGATAGCGCGTTCTCTAGCACTGTATCTATAGCACTTATCTAAGCCAACACCTACTGAAGTAAAGACATGCACAGACAGCACTGCTCGACCGCGCATGTCCTAGTTCATGCCTTTCGCCGCTGTGATAGAAACAGTGCCGTCAGTGTGGCACTAATATATACCTGTTGGGCCTAATGGGCTCCTCCGTGATTTCATTTTAAAGAGAAGATTTTTATCATTTACCCACCTAATTATCATCACTTTGTCTATGCTATACGTGGTGGTGGCTCGAACAGCAGTTATACAATGCCCTTTTTTATTCAAAGCTCTGCTATGGGATCTTGGTATGGGGAACAACAACAACGAACTACAACAAGCTAATTCTTTTACAAAAACGCATTCTTCGTATATACAGCAATTACCATGGCCGTTACGCAGATCTTGCAACAGCTCTATTATTCCCGCGTTATTCACTTCTTCGCGCAGACAGAATTTATTATAAGAAGCTTCTGCTTACAGTACACGAACAGAAATTTTTCGCGAAAACATCCAATCCAAATACATCACGGCACCTACTACGGCGAAACATAAAACACAAGCCGAAAAAAAGAACAAATTATGGAAACCAGACATTTTTATATAAGTCAACTGAAATATTAAACACGGTTGAGGAACTGTTGGATCTTAGCGCTTCATTTGGTCTTTCAAAAGAGAGCTTACCGCACTGCTACTATCCGATGTTGTTTCCTTTTCTTGACCAGTGTCATTCTGTTCCCTTTCTGTTTGTTTGTATGAACGTATATCCGTTCCAAAAATTAATATATATAGTTTAGTTGTGCTATGTGTGCATTGTGGCTGTGTAATGTGTATTACAATTGTAATATGTTTGTACTTAAGTAAACTCTCTACTTTTGCCTTTTATATGTATTTCCTTCTATTATCATTGCTGTCGAAACTGTTTACTGTAGGGGGCTTGGACCTTTCGTCAGGTCATTGGTACCTTTAGTCGCAGTCTCCACTAGCTATGACGAAAAATAAAGCTCATTCATTCATTCAAAATAAAGTGAGCAAGAGGGAAGACGCTGAATGACAAAACAGTGCACAAATCTCGCGCTTGGCAACAGAAGTTTAATCTGCGGGACGTAAGAGAATGAATTCATACATGGCCTAAGAAGGCAAGTGCATTAATGAATGATAAAGACCTCTGCAACAATAAACATAACTGACAGTCACAAATAAGAACATGAAACACCACAAAAGTGATTCTAAAGGGGTAAGGCGGGTATTTAATTTAAGAAAAATGTCATTGAGCTACCTGGTATTCAGCTGTAAGATATCTCTATGAATGGACAAATAGTTGTTAAAGGGGGAGGAAATACAATGTCTTATTGTTAGCATAACATAATTTGTTCTACAGAAATCAAATTTCCAGTTTTAGGATTTTCGTGTCTAGTGAAGCGATAGATCTTTAATAGCTAATTTTCTGAAATTTGTTAGCATATTGCAGTTCTGACTTTTTATCTTATTAATCCGAGTCATAGATTTTAGCTATACGTTTACCACACATAATTAGCCAAGCTTCTTGAATAGTGGTCTTACGTTAAAATCATATGCAGAATGTCTGATAATTTTAATTTGATATTCTCAGCAAAAAGATAAGGACCACGGTAAGAAAGACAGCATAGGCGATACTTCCCGCGTTCCTTTTTTTTTATTTGCTCTGAGATGTGTGGCCAGTACCAACTAGCTCAAATTTTCTTTGTACTCTAATTACTTTTCTCTGTAGCCTACAGAGCTTCCGCATATTGGTCACTGTGGTCGTGCCCCTGAAGAGTGCGCAATATTTAAATAAGACAAAAAAGAGAGTTAATAGGTCTAACATAATGCTGTTGGGAAGATAATGTTTGTGTTTTTTCAGAATACCAATCACTGATGCAAGTGTTAGTGATATGTAATATTTGTCAGTCAGTCATAGAAGTCAAATTTATTTCAGCATTAACGTCCACTGGACACGTGTGATGTTGAGGAGCGGGAAGCAAAAAGCCTAAATAGGCTTGACAAAGGCAGAAGCTGATATGATAAAAATGCATGGAAGTTGCACAAAATAAGCAAAAAATAAAAAAAAACACATGGCAGCAGCAACAGAACTAAGTACAAGTGCATCAACATTAAGGCAAGAATTACAATGCACGTTAAATAAGGCAAAAAAAAATGAGTGGTAATAATTAAAAGTGCGGTAGAAGCCATACAGCCGATCGACAGCTGGACAGGAAGATGTGAAAGCAGCGCGGTTACGATACTCGGTAATGCGTAATTATATCGCACCGGCTTAAAACTCAGAGCGATTACCATACTCGGCAAGCTCAATAGTAAACGCGCCATCCGCGCAGAAGCGCAGCCATGGTGTCGCCGAGATCCAGAGCGGCTTATAACCTGTCGAAGCAGAAGTGTAGCACCTGCGTCGACAAGGCCCAGGTGTGAAAGCGGCTTCAGTGCTATAGTTTGCATAAAAACATAAATAAGAATGGAAATTCTACATTAAAACGTCGAAACCACCGACAATAGCTGCGCTTTAATAGCCCACCAAAGAGCATCGTAATGGCGCTGTTTTTTTTTGCTTGTAAGCTTTAATTCTTTTCTTTTGGCCCTTTATCACTGGAAGCAGCTACCTTTGACGAAAGTGCTAATAGCCGCCAAGCAATGGCTCACACTGGTTCCGTTATCAAAGCCGGGCCTCGCCAGTGGCCACGAGGCAAAAAGAAGAACGAAAGCTGGCTGAAAGCAGGGCCCCAGGAGTGACCGAATTGCGCGGCCTGCGCAGATGATCACCCACAGGAAGTTCGACATCCAGACGTTCCGCAACGATATCGCCCTTGTGCGACTAGCGCAGCCGTTGGACCTGGAGGGAGCCAACGCCAACCTGGAGACCGTCTGCCTGCCGGAGCCGGGAATGAACTTCTCGGAGGCTCGCTGCATGGCCACCGGCTGGGGAGAAACCCAGTTCAGTGAGTCGCGCCTCCACATGGTGCTCGACAGCCCGTTAGGCAGCGTAGAAATTACGTGAAGCAGCGGTTAGCCGCGCTCACACTGCTTGCATTCGGGGGAAGGGTAACCGAAAACAGCGATAAGCGCATTTCCCAGCGACATCTGGCGCCGCTACATATCGCTTTGTAGTCGCTGCTTTGCAGCTTTCAGTGTCGGTTGCAGAAAACGCGGCTTCAGAGGAAATATTCAAGCGTTGTAATACCCCTGTCACACGGACACTGTAAAGGTACTTTGAACTAATGCTCCATTACTCTAAGGACGAACGCGCGCTGCCACACGGACGCGCCATAGGACACCTAGCTCAAAGGAGCTTCGAAACAAGGCAGCTCGAGTTCGTCCTTTGAGGCTTCAAGGGAGTACTCTCTCTCCCAGCGAGTTAACAGCATAAATAAATTGAGAAAAGAAACATTCAATTTTCATTTTATAAATTCACTTCATAAGATTAGTGGTGTTTTAAAATATAAGATGGTCATTTGTTTTGTGGCAGTCTCACCACGCCATACTCTCGTTCGAGATATACGAGCGTCACGGTAGCCACGGTAAATATGCCGCCATGTCGGCCATGTTGTTTCTTGTTTGTTGCTTTAACATAATACGGTTATAAAACTAATTTACTAAAAAAATGTGACATTTCCGTATTTACATGTGCAGTGAGGTTTGCAATTTTAATAACGCTTTTCGCCGATGAGGGCGCTAAAAACTTCTTGCGAAGGTCATTCCGCGACCGTGTATAGCACGCACAAACTCCCTTGAAGTAGTGCTCCTTTGGGAGCATAAAGGAGCATTCAAAGTGCCTTTAGAGTGCCCGTGCCGTATATAAGACGTGTTTTGGCACCAGCTATGTTGTTGCGTTCCGGCGGGTGCGATTGCGTGCTCTCTTAAATATCGCTGAAATTTCTGTTTTCTCGCTCGGACGCTTGGACCATGAACGCGAGTTGCGATGGAAGTGCGCTGCAATCTCTATAGTCAGGTACAATTCAAGAACGAGGCGGCTTTTCCCCGTCAAAGAACCAATTTCCAGCAAATGGCGTCGGCTGATTCTCATGGCCCTGCTAGCATGACAATGCAGGGAGCGGCATGACAATCCAGGAAGAGGACTATCCCCGACCATGAAGGGAGACGTTTCATCTGCCTGAGCCTGTGTTGTCGCGCTAGCAGGCTCATGAGAATCAGCCTACGCCATTGGCTGGAAAGGGTGTTCTTCCGCACAGTTCTTAGTTCTTTCTTAGCTCTTCCGCTTAGTTCTTGAGTCGTATCCGACTATAGCGATGAAAGTCTACGCTGTTGCTGGCAGACGACAAACGCCGCCGACCACCAAGTAGCGCTGTACGCCTCCGCGCGCATAACTGTCTGCTTGGAACAGTGCCACTTATCAGTTGTACTGTGGGTTTGTAGATGTGTCACTTGGCTGCGGTTGTACCCGAAATGCCGTGACGTCAGTCTTTTGTGCGATGTCAACGCGCGTTCAAGAACTCCAGGTGGTCGAAATTCATGCAGAGCACTCTACTACAACGTCTTTCATAGACAACATGTAGTTTTGATACTTTGAACACCACATTCCATAGCACATACTAAAACAGGAAGGTGTCACCAGCTAAGAGGTCCAGAGGGCTGCAGTCAGCCGGGCTGCTCACAGTGGCGAATGCAGTTCAAGAATTGTGAACGAATTCTGGAAGCAAAAGTACTTAACTGCAGCACTTGATGCAAGTCTTGCTTTCATGGACATCTTTTTTAATTGTGAGGCAAATGTGGAACATTGTAAGATACTGTTATGAGCATATTGAGGGAAGTGGTCTAAGCTTCCCATGCGGAGCGAAACCTTGCCTTCAAAGTTCATCCTGACCTCCAACTGAGTAGATAAGACTACCATAGAAAAACAGTGGAGTGCGTTTGTGACAGTAATTGTGAGGCAGCTGTGTAATATTGTGAGATACTGTTATAAACAAGCACACCAAGAACAGGAACAAGAGATCGAGAGAGAACAAGAAGATCGGGAACAGCGTTTAAGACACCTCCACACGTTTTAGCACCGTATTCACAGTGGGAGACGCTTAAAGCCTTCTCACATAGAAATAATTCGCTGCTAAATAATTTTAGCAGGCAACCACGTTCCGTTTAGTGTGAAGGGTCATTCCACGCCAAATAAGCCAGGCTTCGCACTCGCCCATCTTCGATTTCTTAAAAAAATGAAATATCGTGTTACCGTGGAAAACATTCTGCTGACTTATTTTTGGCGAAAAAACATTTTGCATGCCGTGGCCGCGATCTTGAGCTCGCGAATAGTTCCAAAACATAGTCAATAAAAATTAAAAAGATAACATTTTCGGGCATATCTTTCGCGCGAATAAAATACATTGCACATTTATATGCCGGGTGTTCTAACTCTTTACAGATCGTTTTTTTAAGCCCTGCGAGGGATACATCGGTGCGGTCTGTGCAGGGAGATTGTGCTGCTAGGCGGACATCATGTACGTGATAGAGCTCAGTGATTAATCGTTTAATTAACTAAAATTAACTGATCAACCTTTTTACTTTTGATTTCAAGAGCCAACATTATACTAAGCAATTGAAGGCTATCGACATAGAAGCTGAATCAAGTTTTTAAATTTTATTTATCGGCAATGCATTTCGAAACATTTAACGTCAGAAATACACATATTTTAGCTCGTAAAGTTGGCTTCGTGCAATCTAAGCTTCGCATCACCCGATTCCTGGAAAGCCTGTTTGACCAGTAAGCGTCTCGAAAAACAGCAAGAGCTTAACTCGAGAGCACGGTTGTTCACCAGCGCCACTGGGGTCCAGGAATAAGGACTCCACCTGGGATGTCTGCGACAGCATTTATCTGCATTTTTCAAATTAAGTTTTTCATCATCCCTTTCCTCCTTCTCCTCCTCGCATTATCCAAAAAAGGGGGGGCGCATTTTTTTTTTTCATGGATTGCTATCAACAAAGAATTGAGCTTTGTCCCTCTGTTCAAATAATCGTGCCCGTTCTTTTTTCTTTTTTTGCTAGCTTTTATTGGATGCTTTTCTTGCATCAGGCAGAAATAAACAGTTCAGTTCACTTCAATTTTCAATTCACTTTATTTTTCACTAAAAAATACATTCTGGAGAGGTTCAAGGGCTAAAAGCTATTAAGAATAGCTTGACAGGGCCAAAAAACTGGCGCTGGTTTAGCTGTGGTTAAACCTGGAGTGACGCGATACCTACAGCTGGCCGAGTGGAACTCGCTCAGTTGAATTGCAAAGTAAGTCTTTCGCCGCTCCGTTTTGCTGGTCGTTCCTTCTTCATCTTCGTACCACTTCACACGGCGCATGCGCACAGCTGTGACAGTTCGGTTTCGCCGCGCACCACGTGGCTGGTCACTTGACCAACCACGTGATCAGCCACGACGCCGCGCCGCCGACAGCTGCTCCACACCACGTGACCAACCGCGTGACAGCGTGGCGGCGCAGCCACAGGGCCGCTACCGCCCCGGCGCCGCCACGTTGAAGGCTCGAAATGCTGCCGTAATGTAGCTATCGCTACAAAACAAATTTTATTCCAAGGTAACGCGTTGAAAGACAATGCGACAAAGAAAGATAACCAACACTCAATAAACATTGCGGCTATAATAGCTAACAGAGGCACATTCACATTTATTACATATTAAGAGACTACGTCTTAAACTCACGTGAGAAATGGTTGCTAGGCATATGCATTTATTTAGGACTGACGCCAAGTTGTGCTGTGGTGTTTGCAGTTTATAACTGCTTCAAAAAAATGCAATAAACCGGAAGCTGGAACTCGGTTCTCGCGTTATGGTGTGTGCTCACTCTTGTCCCGTCTCGGCTTCACGCTGTGTAGGAGTCATCTCGAAGGTCTTGTTCACAGAGGTTATGAGATGGGGGGCTTAAACATGGCATTTCTAGTTCATTTATAATTTATCGTAGCCTATTGAATCTCTATGGCAGCGAAAGGAGAGCGAATTGGCACCTCTGGGGCTGTCGCAGGGGGCCGCCACTCGGACGTGCTGATGGAAGTGATGCTGCCCGTGTGGCCCCACCAGAAGTGCGTGCACGCCTACCGGAATTACAACAAGATAACCACTGCCATGTTCTGCGCTGGCTACGTCGAGGGGAAGAAGTCCTCATGCAGCGTGAGCACCCTTATTCCTCTGCTGCAAAGCGATCTTTTGTTTTAAACCCTCGATCTTCTTCCACAAAAAGAAAAGATGACAGAAGAGCTAATGCTTGCCGATTGACGCTCTCGTCGCTCGGAGGAAACTGATGCCAGTTTTAGCAGATAATAATCGCATGGCATAACAATAATTCTAGTGATGTTATTAGGGATGCTAATATTCGAAATTTTTAATGTACAGCCGATTATTCTGCTATTCAATTCGCTGAATGGATACAACATGGCAGATTGATGATTTTTATAAGCTATTCGAATATAGTCCTTCAATTAGATGACAGTTTTCAAATAATCGGCGTGAAGAGGCACCACCGTTTTCGAGAAAGTCTGTTTCTAAAATAGCTCCGACTCCGACGCCGCACAGCATGCTGTCACGATGAGTCTGCGCGGGAAGGAGGGATTGGTACAGAAACACGACGAATTTGTGTGAAGGCGTTCATAATGCTCGTACATGGTCTTCGTGCTTGGGCGACACGGCAAGGTTTAGTCAATTTAGCAGGCCCATGCGCGGTGACCGATGAAGAAAACTTACGTTCATGCCTGAGTCGGGGGCACGGTTATATAAATCTAAGGTGAGAGAATGTTGCCCGAGATGGTCAGCGCTAAAGCCAGGCGCACTTGGGTGCGCATCTTGGGCGCTGGAGTGAGCAAGTCCATCAACCACGCGGGCCAGTGGCCCATTGTGTGAATTCGTCTTTAAAGGGAAACTCCGGCGGTTTTTTGACCGTTGCCAGCTAATGGCTGATTTGTATTGCTGAGGGCTTTGTCACCGGAGACTTCAGTTTCGAAAAGACTCAAACAATAATTCGAAATAAGCCGTTGGTCGCAGGAAGGCTCTATGACAGAGCCTTATGCGACCAACCTGCGACCGCGCGCCGTTGGCGTAGCGGGGCGAAGGAAAAGAGAACGCAGACGCAAATTTTTGGAGACGATCTGCCGACTGAGATCAGCCCAAGCGAGCTGCTTGGTTTGAGAACTCGGTGCCACCTTTCGCTGGCGTGGCTTTTCTCAGCATATCGCCGTAGCAAACAAGTATGCCTGCATTTAGAAAGGCGCTGGTACGTCTCTGTGCAGCCTCTGTCAGTGGCCAGTAGCCGAAAGTGTAGTGGTCGGGCGGTAGTAGGCCGATGTTGTTGCCCTTGCCACGTTCCAGCGACGCAATGCTTCGTTGCTTTCACTTCGTCCTACCCCTAGCCATGCTGCGAGACTACTCCTGGACCCGTGGTAGTCGATTTCGATATCTCTTGCCCGGTTTTAACATCGTAGCGTTAAAGCTCCCGTTGATGATGATGATGATGATGTCCTTAGGCTGAATGGCACATACCCACGGCTGGGGATTGGCCAGGGTGCATTGCTGATACACCCGTTCCCATTCTGCAGAAAATCCGACGTTGTCGTCGTCGGCGTTGTGAGTGCAAGATTCCCGGAGAAGCAACCTAGGTCGCGTGACCTTGTGGCGTCATCACAACCCGTCCACTGGATTGTGAGCAAACTGACCACCGTGGCAGATGGTAGCTAAATTAACGACTGGTTGCGAGAGGTTGCTCGGGAAGAGCAATCTGGGTCTCACACACCCGCAGCACGATACATCGCAGGGCAGTGGCGCGTCGCTTAAGCATTGCACCACTGCACCAGGAGTTACGGTATGAGCACTCCCAGGGATATATGAATGCAAAGTCGAGAGTGGCCAATTCCGCATATATGGGCATTAACCCATTACTGCTATCACGTCGTACCTTTAATGCGGAGCGTAAGCGTCCGCTACAATTTTTTTTTTCTGCTGCTTGTTTACCAAGGTATCCGTGTATCCGCTAACTGAATGCTTTCAGATAATAGTACGCGGTTCTGTATTTGCTGCTTGTGCGCGAAATACCCCCAGGAATCCTCTGAAGACGACGACTGCACCTCAGGGCTTCTGGTTTTACATAACTGCATGCGTAGAGACGGCAACTGTGCGTTCATTCGTCATGAAATGCAAGCTGCGCTCTACGTACGTTAAATAATCTCTTCTCTTTTGCACTGGTTCTACCTGTACTTGTTTAGGTAGTGCGATAACTCAGCAAAGAAGCGCCGGTGAATGGCGAGCCCCAGCCTGAGAAACGCTTGTTAGCCGTGTTGTCGTTGATATCGTGTAGGGCCGGCGCTTGTCGCTCATTGTATCTGCTTGCTCCGATGCGACAAATACTTGGTTTTAATTTGCTTTATTCAGAAGTGCGTTCGGTGACCAGTTGCATTAACTGAAATGGTTAAATTTGTTGCCTGCAAGCGACGCCTACTGCTGCTCCCGGCCGCCCGCAGCATTGCTCGGCACGGGTAATTGGGTTGATACATGTGCATCTACACTCTAAACTTGAATGCGCCTATATGGGAAGAAAAGAGAGTAAGCTGTCCTCTAGCTCACTCCCTTTTATAAAATGGCGTGCGCTAGAGGAGGGTTTACTCCTGTTTTACTCCCATATAGGCGTATCCCTGTTCAGAGGGTAGAATTGACTCTTTCCGCTTGTTGTAAGTGCGTCGTGAGGCTTAAGCGTTCGCTACTTCTGGTCACTGATGTGAAAACTATACACAACGAACATTTTCATCCGCTAAAACTTGTGAATGCGCTTCTCATAATCGCCGATATAGCACATACAAACCCCGAGGACTCGCTAGGCCTATTAGTCGAGGGAGTGGGGCCGGCGCCGACTAAAATTAACGAATCTGGCCAGTGTTTACCGCTGGTAAGTGTTTAAGTGCGAGCGTATGAAATGTAGTGGCTAGTTTCACTTATTTGTAGCATGGGTAGGCTACAAGCGCTGCTATTCAGGTCGCCGCATCACTCGGCCACCAATGCTGGCGCGTCAGCGGCGGCATCTGTCAATCAGCCAGCCAACCGCTGACGCCGAGCGTAGCTGTCAAAGCACGTTACATTATTGTGCAGTGACGTTACAGAACTCATGTAATTAACAATCGCGCTATAGATTGGTCTCAATTGCTGGAATTGTCATTTAGACTCTTTGGAGCTGAATTAAAATATCTTTAAAGCTATATTGTTTCGAATGCTTGACCGTGGGTGACTATACGTACACAAGAGACCCATAACAGGCATTTTATATTGTCACGGACCAGAAAACGATAAAGTGGGCAGTGGCGCGGCACGGAGCGCTCGCGCTAGGCCTACCGCCATTGAATCATTCAATCGCTAGCTGTCATGTAGTGCTGTCTTCACCGGCTTGCCGTCACATAACAATATTCTCAGAATTTGGCGTCTCAACCCTTTAATGGTTTTCTGCGTCTAATACTTCGCTGTAGGTGTCCAAAAGAAAGATTTTCGTATTTAGTGGTTTTTGAGGAAAGGATATGGCGCAGTAACTGTCTCACTTTTTGATGGACACCTCAACCGCGCCGTCAGCAACGGAGGAAGGTGGGAGTGAAAAGAAAAAAAGAGAAATAGGGGCCGTAGGGGAAGGCCCCGGAATAATTTGGCCACCTGGGGATTATTAACGGGCACAGACCTCACACAGCACACGGGCGCCTTCTGAGCTTCACATCCATCGATACGCGGCCGCCACGGTCGAGTCCGAACCCAGGTACTCTGGCTCGGTAGCCGAGCGCTCTAACCAATGAGCCACCGCGGCGGGTATAGAGAAAAACTCCATGGCAGGGTTTATACAAACACAAAATGTGGCGCCTCTACCCCATTTGAAACCGTTTTTATATAAAACACTTTATTCCGTAGAATTATCGGAAGTTGTTGGACAGGATGTGGCGATTGTATATGCAAATAATGAGGTTGTGTTGCCTGAAGTAAAAGCGTGATTTGTTCATGTATCGTCGAAGAGACGAGGCGGCCGCGTTTCGATGGAGCCGCCGCAGTGGCTCACCGGTTATGCCCCTCTGCTGCTCGTCCCCAGCACCAGTACCCTCATGTTTTGGCGCTTGCTTTGTTAAACGCCCATGTAATCAATCCTAAAAGATAGGGAATCGGTCTGTTCTCTGTCAGTTATAATGACGCTGGTAGTTCGTTATGCAGGATACAGCTGGTTTCGAGATAATGTGTACTGTTCCATTTTACGGCTGCCTTTTTGTTTTGGTTGTCATGATCAAGTGTTCTAGTCCTTAGAAAAAAACTTGAGAGGCTAAACGTAGCTTACAAACTGTGGCTGTAGCTCTATAACCTGTCAAAAGGTCGTGCGAACATCTCGCACAGTTCGCGCCAAGTATACTACAAATGTCGCTTTGAAAAACTAAATTGGAATTATTGTATTGTGGTCATTAAGGCGCAGTACATATAAGTAAGATGGTTTGTGAAATCTTTAGCCCTATGGTACTCCAGGGGTGTAAACGTCGCTTTTCTGTAGCCAATCACATCGCTGTGTATGCCGAAAAATACCGTGGTCTGACATGTGAGTTAAGAAGGTAACGAAATGACTTCCTGTTGCCAGCGGTTCATAAAGTGCGGAAGTGAATTTTGGTCTCCGGTGGCGGTAAAAAGAAAAACAACTACCCAGCACTTCTAGTATTAGAAATAAGCATGAAAGAATTGAACACTGCCATTATGAATGAAACACTGAGGAAGGTCGCAGAATACGGAGCGACCAACCCCACACCCGGAATTCTGCGACGTTACGCGGAACTGTACCTCACGGGCCGCATACCAGTGCTCCCAAATTATGCTGGCACCATGAGTCTCACTGCCGTGTAGGCGTAATCCAAGCACGGAGCATCGAACGCGCCACCCATGAAGCGCACTGGGACACAGACACATGGAAAACGGTGGCCGTCTCGCTCTCAGTCATCCATGCTATGAGCGACGGCAGCAGCCGTCGGGAGGATTTGGACGGCGCTTGGAAAGACGGTTCGCATAAAAGCCGATTCTAATTCATGATCGTTCGAACAGGTGACACGAACGCGCATCGACACGCCTCGAAACAAGAAATGTGGCGCTGTGCATGTTCGCGTCGCCTAAGAGGTGTGGCTGCATGGAGGCTTACAGAACAAGCTTAAAGGCCGATCGTGTGCGAAGGACACGCAGCTGGAAAGACGTGTGCAATGTCAATTTAAGTATGTGCCAAGCACGAGCTAAGACGCTCGTGCTCGTGGGCTCTGGAGCATGGAAGAGAAAAGCTGCAGAGAGAGGCCCCGAAGTTGCTATAAATTTTCAATTCCGTTGAGTTGCGAAACGCACAAACGCCTTTTCGCCTATTTCAAACTTCATCCCGTTCACTTGTTTTTGCATGCGCTGAATCCGAACGGGCGGGGAGGTCGTTGCCAGGAGGGACGATGTATGCGACGAACGCAGCGAGGAGAGCTCGTTGGTCATGCGCCGCATGGAACGAAGCGGGAACGCGCGCAGAGTGCTGTGATGCGAAGCGTTTGGAATTATCAATGGGCAGGTGCCCGCGATGAGATCGAGATCGCATACAGTTCACCTTAACGTGTGATCCTTGCACCGCGGGGCTGCTTGGGGTCCCTGACCTGGCGGAACAAGGCACCAATCACACGCTGTCTCCGACTCTTCACTTTCCTCCACGTCATTCCGGAATGCGCCGCCATCCGGCTGGATCGATTTATATATCCGGGTGTTTTTTTAGAAGGTCTAAAATTTTTAAAAATGAGGTTTTTGATATAAAGAGAGGCTTTTTAACGCATAGTAATACCAACGTTGGCGGACGTCAAAAAACAGACGAATTATGCTAACTAGTAAAGTAATTAACTATATTCTAATAGCTAACTTTTTAACTAGAACACTTACAAATTGGCAGCCGGTCGTTAGTAATAGCCATACCGTTTTTAGAATTTTGAGAACGCAATTACCGTCGCCGCTGTGACTCAACTAATTTTGGCTGCAGTGTGCCAAAATACGTACGCTTTTGAAACGCATGCAGGCAAAGCAACCCCTCCAGTGCACGTAGTCGAAATAACCGAATTTTGTCGAGTAACCATATCAGTTTTATAATTTAGATAACGCGACTACCCTCGGGGCTGTGGCTCGACAATAATAATTGGCCTTTCCCCCAAAAAACCAATTATTATTATTGTCGAGCCAGAGCCCCGAGGGTAGTCGCGTTATCTAAATTATAAAACTGATATGGCTATTACTGACGACCGGCTACAAATCTCTAATTGCAACCAGGTGCCTATTGGTAACAGTTAAAAAGTTAACTATAAGAATTAGTTAATTACTTTACTTGTTACCATTATTCGGTTGTTTTTTGAAGTCCGCCAATGCTGGTATTACTACGCCGCCAAAAACCTTTTGTTTACATGAATAACTCTTATTATAGTTTTAAATGTTTTGGACCTTCTAAGAAAAAACTGTATATTCAATGGGAGCACGTCCTCCAGAAGCCCTAGTCGGGAATTGCGACCCCAAAGGCGAACAAGCCGCTCACCGCTGGCAAACGTTGCTTCCATAGCCTCATTCGCCCCACGATTCAGCCGCAGCCAACTTTTTGACATTCGACTAGCAGAAAAATTTACAACGTTTAAGATTGTAACTTACATCGCAAAATTCGGCGGCAGCTGGGATAAACGTTGATAGCCTCTTTAAATCTCTTCATACGTCAAAATAAACGGTTGAGATTTTCTAAAGCATATTTTTAAGGGTTGCTCTGCAGAGGAGTATTGGGGATATGATACTGATATGTGGTTGTGAGAGATGCCTCGTTGGAAAAATATTGACGCACAATTTCGTATTACTGGGCGGTTACGAGGCATGCTTGCGCTTCGTGTAATATGCCGAATGAAGGGTATTGCAGAGGGAGGCAGCGCGAAGAGACAAGGTCAAATAGACAAACAGCCAACAGGACGGGCGCTGAAACCAGCAGCAATTTATTTCGAGAGCAAAGTGGTATATGCAATACTGAGTTTACCGAACGGTACAAAGGTAGAGGGAAGAGCAAAATTATCAAAACTTTGTACAACGCTTTGCGCCACACCGTAAGAAGTCGGCAGAAAAACGAACCAATAATAAACGAACAGCAAAATACACCTCATACACAAGCACCGTGAACAACGGCGCTCACAAGTATCTGAAGACGCAGTGATGGTCGTCAAAACAAAATAAATTGAATTTAAGTGACTTTTCTTTATTTCTCGTGTCGGCAAAGGGAAGCTGGGATAAAAGGTGCATAAGGCTTGAAGAATGTCCCAGCCCTCACCTTACTGCATTACAGCAGCGGTGACATTTTACTGAAGAACAAACATGTAGAAATGCGCTCACATCATGAAAGTACTTAGTAGAACAAAACTTTAATAATAGAGACGCTCACAAATTTTTAATCAGGACGAACAAGCCGCATGACTCAACACACTGGCGTGTCACAAAAGCAATCTATATACTACACGTATTTGGGAAAAAGATACACATACACGCAGGTACAGGAGAAACGAAATATCGTAGATTGAGCACAACAGATATATTTTCCTAGTAATAATGTATTAAGCTGTTTTTTGAAGAAATTTTGGAGACCTTAAATGCAAGAGTTCTCTTACTTTATTTAGAATTTCCGTCCACGGATATACGAATGGTTCTCTCCCAAAGTTTGTTCTTTTTTTGTACGTGTGTGATGTACCGCCAGAGAGAATAATGAGATGATTCATTATTGTTTACTTCGGTGAATAATGTTTGTTTATGTACGGTAAACACAAGCTTCTAATAGTGTACCTGGTCTGCACAAAGCATACAACAATAAAAAATAACGGAGCAGTTTCTAGGTCTACATGACTACCATGGTATTGTAATATAGACAAAGGATTTGTTTCTGTAAAAGAATAAGCTTGTTGCTGTTTGTCTTAGCAGTCGTCTTCAATACCAACACAACGTAACAAAGTTTCAAGTGAAAGAGGACATTGTATAGCTGCTTAAGTCATAGCGGAAAGAGTTGGGTTATTCTGCGAATTACACTGAAAGACCTAGGAAAATCGATACAAAACTGGTGTTATGTGAACCCCAGCACAAACATTCCTCAAACCATTCGCCTAAAAATTTTTCTTCATTAACGCGTAACAGCCGAGGCACTCAAATAAAACTGTTCTCATTATGTATATTTTTCTTGTTAGCCCTAAAATTAATGTAATCGCGTTTAGTTCCAAACTGTTTTTTTCTTAGCCATTTAGACAGCCGATTTATGTACGCATTTACGCTAGAAGCTGTTGTGTTTGGATTGCTGTTTGTGTTAAAAGCGTCCGCCGTGACCAGACTGGGGTGCGACACCGAAGTCAGGCGCTCGCGCGTTGCTTTGGCAGGAAGGCCTTTTTATTGTGCCTCTCATTTATATCGCCTCCGCGCTCGCCACGTCCGCCTCGCGAGTTCTCAGTCAGGAAGCAACGCTCAAATAAACTGGTTGCCCTAAACTAGTTGCCGTTCTACCAGGGTGCGTCTTCTTCGCATAACAGAAGCGAGTTCAGAATTGTCATTAAATATATAAAAAGACACATCAGTGTCATCTGCACACATTGCCAAGTCCGGTGAGTCAGAAATTCTAGTAATTACGTTTACATAAATTAAGAACAATAGTGAGGGCCGAATTTTGAGCTCGGAAGTAAAACTTTCCATATAGGTAGAATGTCAGAGGAAAGATTATTTAGCTGCGAAAATTGACTCCGATTCGTTAAATAAATCCTGTGTAAACCACTAGCAACATCACGTATCCAGTAGGTTTGTAATTATTTATGCATTAACGACCGTGTGCTGCTGCCATGCCACTGGTTTCATTGATATTTCCACTGTTTATGGTTTCAATTTGGAAAGCAGGCAGGAGTTCCGCATCTGCGTCATATCATGCACCTGCAAGGCTTGGTTTTGCGGCACTGCAAGCATGACGCCGCTGCAATGATAAACGGTGGTGGTGAGCCGTTGTACACCGACAAGACGCAGGCATGGGAACGACACAGTGACCATCTGTAGAAGACTGATTGGCCTCTCATGATAACATGCTTTCAAATTTTAGGAGCCAAAAATTAATATTCTTGGAAATTGTTTCATTCAGTGTCTTGGAGAGAATAGCGATTTAGTCCAAACAAGCAAAACAGGCAGTTGTGTGCCGTTTACTGCGGTAGACAAAAATTTGGGGCCAGTATAAAAAAAAAACTGATGCTTCCGGAACGACTAAGAAAGTGACACGGACAGGCGCTGTCAGTGCCACCTTGTGTTCGTCTGTGTTGGCGCTTAGTCGTCCCGTATCATGAACCAACTAGCCCCAGCAAAAAGTTCTGTCTGATGCATCCGCTGTATTGTATTTGTTTATTGGCGCATAATTGCATTCTCAAAGTGAAATCCCGACGGCACGAGCATTTTATGCCTTTTTTTTTTCATAAATGCATACATGTCTTAAGCCGTATACACGCCTTAAAGAGAAAAGCTGTGTGTCAACGAGAAGTCCAGCCTGCAGCACCACATTTGAATACTTCAGAACTGCTTGAGCTTGATGTGAAAAGACTAAAGCTAAGTATTCACTAGAGATCAGTATGCATCCTGAAACAACTATGACGTGAAAGTTTTCATGGTGCGTACGCCAGCAAGTATTAACACTGAAGCATATTGACAACAAAAGCGCTCTTAACTGCGCTGAATTAAGCAATATGCATTTTAATTTATCTCAGTAAACAGCGAGTGACTCCTGCCGGATGATTTTTTTTTTGCATCCAGCTTGCTCATCATGCCTGTCAACCGTTTCTCTGTGCTACCCAGAAATTTTGCAACACACGCCGGGTGGTGCATTACGTCGCTTTGCATTGCCGACAAAATACATGCTGCTTATTCGGGCTTCGGCTGCTGGCTGCCGCGGTGTGCCCTTTCGTCTGCACATTGAATAAACAGCATGCTACTTTACATACTCTCCAGCTGGAGAGGCCGCACTTTGTTAGGCAAGTAAAGCTGGCACGGCAAAGCTGCTAACAAATGGGCTGCAAGCGCATTTCAGCACTGCTAGCCGCGGTAGCAGCCTTCCTCCTTCTCCAGCTCCTTCCAGCTACTAAGTGTGTCGGCAGCCGCTAGGCGGCGCTAATGGTCAGCGGGGAAATAGTGTTCCTGTATATGCTGCGGGAGCATATGTAGGAGCGCTAGCGGGAATCTCCGGCATAGCATTGGTTTCCTCGGCGGGAGAGCGAAAAGGGGGAACGCACAGAGTGTTTCCATCACTTCGTGCTAGAATTTCGCGCATGCGCAGATCGGTCACGCAAATTACATGTTCATACGCTTTGCTTCGGCGACAGAGGCGGGAAGGCAGGGGCCACAGCACGTCTTTTTTAACAGACACGTTATCACTGCCTTTTTTTCTCTTTTCTTTCGTTTTTTTTTCGAGCACGCGCAGTTTGTTAAAACGTGCGGTCTCTTTCCGAACATGCGCAGTTTGTCAAAGCGTGCATTAGATTGCATACGGTCGGACGCTGTGTTTCGCCTGGAGTTGTTTTACTGCTACCGCTTTAAAACGAACTCAACCAAGCAGAACACCTCTTTTTGAACTTCTTAATTCTCAGTGAGCTTGTCAGTAGTGGTCGCCAGTTTTCTGCGCATTTTTAGAGGCGTCAGTTACAAGCTACGGGCGTGCCGGGGACAGTTCCGAAAATGGGTGGAGCTGCAGCGCGGGACAGAAAGGGTGACCGCGGCTGTGACGCCGCGCTTGTCATTCCAGCCTTTGCGTTCGAAATTTTGTAGGTGACGAAGAAAACCCAATTGCCTCTCACTTTCGTGTCATTCGTAAACATGCTTAAGAACAAATGGTTACAGAAATCCAAGACCTACATCACTATGCCATCGATAAACAACACAATATTTCCTTCCAATCGCTACCAGGGCACAGCGGCATCGCAGGCAATCATCGCGCGTACGAGGCCGCGCGAACTGCCCACCAACACGGAGACGGTGTTTCAGTTCCGATTTCGAGAGTGTACGCAGAAGGTAGGCTACGAACACCTGCGCTGGAGATCACTCTTGCCAGGTGACATTTGGGTCAGATTTTGAGCCCACGTCCACAATCCACTGGCCCTCACCTGCAGCTCCGACTTCAATCCGGCCTACCACGACGTAAAGTAACTTTGCTGTGTCCCCTGTGGCTTGTGTCGCATTCGCCAACCGCTACTTCTTTGTTGTCGGTATGGCTGATAGCCTTTCAGGCGCTATCTGCAGGTGCGGCGAGGACATAGTACACATTTTTTTTTTGCATGTATGCATACAGTCGTAAAAGCTGTCGTTATGCCTTGCGTTGGAGCATCTTTATCCGTGCCCGCTGCCGGCAGTGAAGATTCTCGGACAGTGGCCGCTGCGATCGCAGGAGGCAGGGCTCCGTATCTTAACAGCGTCGGGTCTGCACGGCACGCTATAAATTTGCCGCGCGCTAATTGCGCACTTTATTCATGATCCTAATAGCTCCCTTTTCTCCTTGACGTTTAATTCCCTCATCTCTTTCGCTGAGTGCGGTGTGGCAAGACGGTTTCTTGTCCGGGTTAACCTCTCTCCTCCTTCCTTCCTCCGTAATGCAGAAACGGGTAAAAAGTTTACGAGACACTTTGGCAACTAAAGTGTTGAGAGGCGAAAGCCGCTTCCAGAAAGTTCTACTGCTGAAACAGCGCGGCGAGGGGGCATCTTGACATCGTCTGCCCAAGGGCGACTGCTGACGTTTTTTGCATAGCACGACGCGTGGCCATAGACGGTCTCTGGCTTTTTTTTTTCTCCGACACTCAATCACACACACCGCAGCACCTGTCAATCAATGCCAGATTTCCAGAAAGTTCCACTGCTTGTCACACGTCACACCGTTCCCGTGGATATATCGATTCCCAACTTATACATCTTTAGGGGATCTTAAGTGTTAATTACGCTTAATTACACATTTTTATCATCTAACTTAACACAGATCCGACGTTTTCCCGACCATTCTGTGACAATTTTCACTATGCCGTGACGACTTCGGGTGGATGTGACGTCACGCCGTTCCCGTGGCTATATCGACGTCCGCGCTGTTTCGATGCAATTTCGACATTTTTTACTATAATTAATTAAATAGTTACTCTACAGTCATCAATCTTGGCTCCTGGGTTAATTTTGTCCTCCTCTATCTGAAGGAACCATTCTTTTTCTGCTATCTTTTCTAGTTCCCGAGTTAAACTTATGACACCCTCTGCGAACGGACGGACGACAGTATGAGCCATTAAAGGCATTCGCCATAAAAGAGACTAGAGGACTGGGCGAGGAGAGCTGGAGAATAGACTAGAAGAAAACTGCCGCAATAATTGAAGAAAAAATGGGCGGTGGTTTAGCTCTGGTTAAACCTGGAGTGACGCGATAGCTACAGCTGGCCGGGTGGAACTTGGTCAGTTGAATTGCAAAGTCAGTCTTTCGCCGCTCTGTTTTGCAGGGCGTTCCTTCTTCATCTTCGTCCCACTTGACACGGTGCATGCGCACAGCTGTTGCAGCTGAGTTTCGCCAGCAGCAGCAGCAGCAGCAGCAGCAGCAGCTGCTGCTGCTCCGTACCACGTGGCTGGTCACGTGACCAACCACGTGATCAGCCATGGCGCCGCGCCGCCGTCAGCTGCTCTGCACCACGTGACCAAAACGTGACAGCATGGCGGCGCAGCCACAGGGTGGCGGCGCCGCCACGCTGAAGGCTCCAAATGCTACCGTAATGTAGGTATCGCTACAAAAGCCATGTTAGCAGCTTTACGCATTGGCTGAATGGTTGTCTCCAGGTCAACCCTCAGGATAAGCTACTGTGTAATATGAGCTACAAGCTAATATCAATCCATTTAAAACTTTGAAACGGTTGGTGTTATTTTAAGAGGTTTTAAAATGATTTATCAATTTATAAGACTCGACTCGTCATGAAACTTTCTCTGGAACTAAAGATGAAAGCCAGTCGCTTTCCTTGTCGCTCATAAAGAGTTTAAAGGGCGACTCGGCGGTTTTTCCCCAGATTCAAGAATTTCAATGAAACTTTTACTGCAGGTTTTTCTCCCCGTCCTGATCATTTCATTCAAGTTTGGCATCCATGCGGCCGTTAATTCCTGAGCAAATCGATTCTAAAGTTTGTTGTTTTCGTGGACTCACTTCAGGTTATTTCTATGGGCAGTACTGCGTTTGCGACGTCATGAGCGCTAATAACACGTTATTGCTGTCTCTTCACGTTAAGAACATATTTTGAGGCTTGCATTAGGTCGTCTTTGGCATTTTGTGAACGGATTCGTCATTTACAGTTGTTTCTTAATCCATTCAACGGGCGTGCAAGTGTTTTTTTCAGTGATTTCCGTGACGTAGTCGGTTCGTCAATCGTGTTTTCGCTGTTTAAAAATGGTTCTGTTTGGTATCTTGAAAAACGCTTTCTTGTGCGGAAGACAGGAGACCTCTAGGGATGTGTTGCGGTAATTAAACCAAAATGTTAGAAAAAAAACCTCAGAGCTGCTCTTTAATTCTTACCAAGGGT
The DNA here is from genome assembly GCF_052857255.1 of Amblyomma americanum. Taxonomy (NCBI): domain Eukaryota; kingdom Metazoa; phylum Arthropoda; class Arachnida; order Ixodida; family Ixodidae; genus Amblyomma; species Amblyomma americanum. The sequence continues at coordinate 14,600,935 of NC_135502.1, read as the reverse complement.
GTTCTGCAAAACAGATTTAAGGACATCGGCAGTTCTATGATAATGTGTAGCATTAGAAAATTCGGTGTGGTATATTAAGATTAACGTCCTCCATGCTAACGTGCTATCGTTACAAGATCTGGTGTGGTGTATAAGGTTTAAAGTCCCAACCCGACGTGGACTTTCAGCGAAGACGTAGTGGAAGTGGAATAATTTCGGCAACCTGATGTTCTTTAACTTGCGATGAAATCGCAAAGTACGCGGGTGCCATGTGTTTCACCTACATCTAAACGCGGCCGCCGCGGCCGGTATCGAACCCGCGTCCTTGGGCTCAGCAGTCGAAGTCCCTAACCACTCGACTGAGATTATGCGACTAATGTGTGCGCGCAGCATGTGGCCCATGCCCTTTGCAACTTTCCACGCCATCGGGTTGGAAGCGTAGATGTAATTTGCCACCAAACGCTTTGAAAGCCTTCCCGGACATTGCACGTGGGCAGGAGGCAGGAGCCAGTGGGCTAATAATGCACAATACCTTGACAGAATATAATACAATCGAACCCGGATATATCCATTACTGATCATATCCAACAGTAAGAACTTCCCCTTGAAAATTATGAAGAAAGCTTTAGCGCTGTTAATCGCGGTTATCGAACTCACGTTGGGCCGAACGTTGGGCACTCTTCGATCACTTTTCACGCGCGGAGACGAGTCGGCTGCGGGGTCTTGGACACCTGCCGGTAGCGCTTACGCTCTGAAATTGCGTGCTGAGGTGAACGTTGGGTGCGCTTGAGAGTGGCCTATGGTCTCTTGCACTCAATTTCTACGCCACTTCGCTGCCACGCGGTGAACCCAACCTAACTAAGTGAAGCGTAACGGGCGGCCTTCGCCTGACTTGCTTCGCTGCCGAAGGCATTACGGAACCCAACTGTGCCTTAATTTCAATGTGGTTATCCTATTTATAGTGTACTGGCAACAAGATTAGACATCTTATGATAGGCAGTGGCTAGCTCCACAGCACCGCCCGCTGGGGCTTCGATGCGATGCAGGTTAGCCTTAGAAAGCCTCGTGAGCGGTGCGTTGCCAGCATGCTGGCGGGCGGCACGTCGCTGCAAAGAGCGCTTTGCTATCGCGGATGCTGGGTTCTCGCTTACATGAATTACAGATATGCTTGTCTATCGCCATTTTTTATAAATCGAATCGAGGGGCCTCACGATCCTCTTTGAGTTCGATATATGCGAGTTCGACTGAACGTTAAGTGATGCTTTTTATTCTCCACACGAATTTTTTGTAGTCCTGTGCATTCTTGAAGTTTGCGCAGTGATATTTCCTTATACGTTAACGATATCTAGATGAATTTTATATTATTTAGTAGATAAGTTAGCATAGAAGGCAGCGCGAACTAGTTTTGCGTATTAGCACCATATGATTATCATTATTTTCTCCACGTTATTATAGGTATCTCCTCGCTGTATATTTTAAGATATTCACAACCAAGGTTGGCAAAAACAGTTATTCGCGTAAGCGCTGGAGTTCGCCGGTTCGCGAAGAAATTATCTTCATATTTCAATTTTTTTTTCTGAACAAAAATATTCATTAGAGAATAAAATCAGACCTAAGTAGTCCGAGAATGATCTGATGATATTAGTAATCATGGAATGACATATAAAGTTATTGGTTAAATAAAGATGTCTACCAGCCGCTCATTGCAAGATCTCATCTGAAATCATCCTACACTTTGAAACGCCTAACCGGCGCTGTTATGTCCCAAAGCAAGGCCTTGGAGCTCTTTTGGCTAATCGAAAAGAGACCCGTGTGCCATTGTGACCTCAAAGTGATAACTGCAATCAGTGACTTTTCTGATTCGACTCTGCCCGGGACTGCTGGCAGGCATTTAGTGTCAGCCGCGGCTTCTCTCCCACAAACTACGTTTCGAAGCATCCCCTCTCCATCCCTGCTGGGTAGCCAACTTGCACGTCGCGCTCCGACATCCACAGTAAGCGAGCCTTAAATGCTTTAACTCCCAGTGTCGGGGTCGTGAACGAGCTTAGCGCTTCAGTGTTATTCGAATCTGACGCCGAATCACATAGCCGGGTGTAGTGCTGGCCTCGAAAGCTTCGATATCTGGGCTTATGCACTGAAGCAGCACTGAAGCGGCTCCCGATCTTTTCGATCTTGGCGATTTCTTTTCGCGAAAAAATGCTATCAGCGACAGTCGCAAGTTGCGGTTGCTCAACTTTCTGTGGCCACTTTGGAACGTGCGTCCTGGCGTCTTGCTTGCTCACTCGACCTGCTTTGTTCAGTTACACGGCGCTCGACTGCTGGCATAAAAGAGCGCGGAGTCCTTGTAATGCATTCCGTCAATGCTGAGGGTATTTCCAAACTTTTTGAATCCACAGGTCACGTTCGCATCTATCTGCTTGGCTGCACTCAGCAATGCGAAGGCTTCGTGCGGAGTCGAGGCAAAGAAACCGTGCTGGTGTGATCATGCGAGGAGAGCCATTTAACAGCACATTAAGGTGGCGCGTTATATCTACCAGCCGAGTCGGTACGCTGACTATGGAAAAATGCAGAGTTTTATTGACCGCTCTCAATAGCCTGCAGAATATGCTTTAGCGCAGATACACAGTACAAACAGAGAAACACACACCACGAGCTCTAACTTTCGACTCAAAGTTTGTTCGATCTTTCACCCAGACGAAGAAACACGCATATACTCCACACGTAGTCACACCACTTCATAGATTGGTTTTGAAACCTAATATTTAGTTTTTATCTAACACACACACACACACACACACACACACACACACACACACACACACACACACACACACACACACACACACACACACACACACACACACACACACACACACACACACACACACACACACACACACACACCCACACACACACACACACACACACACACACACACACACACACACACACACACACACACACACACACACACACACACACACACACACACACACACACACACACACACACACACACACACACACACACACACACACACACACACACACACACACACACACACACACACACACACACACACACACACACACACACACACACACACACACACACACACACACACACACACACACACACACACACACACACACACACACACACACACACACACACACACACACACACACACACACACACACACACACACACACACACACACACACACACACACACACACACACACACACACACACACACACACACACACACACACACACACACACACACACACACACACACACACACACACACACACACACACACACACACACACACACACACACACACACACACACACACACACACACACACACACACACACACACACACACACACACACACACACACACACACACACACACACACACACACACACACACACACACACACACACACACACACACACACACACACACACACACACGCACGCACGCACGCACGCACGCACGCAGTTTCACCGCCTGGCTCGAAGGACTTTCCCACCCCCGCACCCGGGACTGAGCCGAATGGAGGCGGCGCTGTTCAGACAATTACAAACTGGTTCCTTACCCACCCCCGTGTTAATGAATCGTCTGTACCCGAAGGCATATGTGAGTGATGTGTGCCGCGTGTGCCAGCGGGAGAGGGCCATACTGACGCACATCCTATGGGATTCCACCAAGTTCCCCGACGAAGCTTCGGCAAGTACAACGATTCTGCCACGACTCGCGGCTGCGGCGGAATGCTATGACCATGAAATCCAAACCTTGGCCGTCCAGCAGGTCTCGCTGCGGCTCTTGAAAGACAGAGGCCGAGCGAAACCGACGGAACGTTTCCCCTCAGGGCGACCGACCGCGGGAGTAACACGCGCTGGAGTTGAGTGGAGACCACCCGCTGAGAAGGCGTCAGGGCCCGCGTCGCGAAGCCATTTAGTCATGGCGTCGTTCTGCAGGCGACTGAACAAAGTTGTTTCTCTCTCTCTCTTTCTAACACTCCTTTCCTACGTTTTATGCTGGAGTGGCGAGAATTTTTTGCATTCTTTGCAGTGGGCTGGCAGGTGTGAACCTTCATTGTTTCTAAGGGACAACGCGTGCTCTATGAATGTATAATTTGGAGAGCGTTCTCTTTGGCCTATCGATGTTGGCCCTGCCACAACTAGGGGGTATTCTGTAACCCACGCCTGTTGCGCACAAAAGTATTTCAAGCCCTATTTTTTGGTTCAGTTGAACGGAATGTTTAGCTAGTTGGTACGTCTTACAGACATTCAGGTGTTTTGTTACTGCGGGGTTTTTCCCGCCTTTTTCGAGCTCAACATTGGTCACAGTTTTGGCAACTTCCGCGGTGCCTTGAGTACAACGTCCACATATAGAACTGGGGCGCAATTCTTGTTACTGTACGGGGTACGGCGTCTGTATATCTATACAAATAAGACATGTTGTTTACTCATTGCAATTATAACCGAATGAATTAGGCACTCCTCACTTCTTTAGGTATGGTCCGGTTCTCATTTCCCTGTAATCTCTCGTTGTCCACTTGTGCAGTTTCCTTGAACAAGTTCCTGTTCTGTATCACGTGCTTGGCACCTTTTGATATAGCATAAATATTACGTTGCCAAGCTTGTCTTTGATGGGTGTAAGTGAGAGAAGAATGCATGCGCATTTCTTCGTCTGGGTGAATGATCTAGTAAATTTTGATTTGATAATTAGTTCTCGTGGCGTGTGTTTCTCTGTCCGGTGTGTCTGGGCTTAACTATTCTTATACTGTGTTGCCAATTGGCTCTATATTCCACACTTCTACAGTGATCTTGCTTCCTGGCATTACATAAACGGTTGCTGCTGATGGTGCCTGCACTGTAAGCGCTGCAAGACGGATGGAACTGCATTTCCCCCGAAGCTTTCTGCACGCCGTACGATGCCTGTAGCGTTGTAGTAGAGGGTACTGGACCGAGGGGAACCCCGGGCAGGCGTCGCAAGTGCTACACTGGCATGCTAGCTTACCAGAATACATTACATGGTCGTGGTTGCACTACACGGGCACGGCGGTGCACACTGTCGTCGAAAACGTCGGAGGCACTATCACTCGAGGGAAATTTCTGATGGGCACCACGCAAGTTGTGTGAGCGAGCGGGAAGGCCGCTTCGCAAGCGGCGCGCGGGCTTTGCTGGGCAGCCGCTGCCCATAAAGAACTGGCGGCCAACGGAGGGAGCCAAGAGAAACGCGTCGCTGGCCTATGACAGCGACCTTAATGCTCTGCATTTATCAGTCGGTTGGGTAAATCTCACCAATCCAATTTTATTTTTCTCATTGAACTATCTTTTTTTGCTTTCTTAAATCGGTCTTGTTGACGCCGTAACACTTTATGGACGGACCAAATAGGCACAAGTCTTCAACCGTAGCGAGCTTATGCCCCGGTGAAGTGCAAGATTAGATCGTGTCAGTGCAACGAGGGTGACGCAGTGTACGGCAGTGACATATGACAAAAACAATTCACGTTTGTTTCTTGAATTACAAATTGCAAATTGTGGAGTTTAACGTCCCCAACCGACACATAGGCTATAAGGGAAGCCGTAGTGGAAGAATGCGGATAAATTTAGGCCACCTGATGTTCTTTAAAGTGCGCTGCATCGCAGTAATCGAAATGCGGCCGCCGGTGCTGGAATCAAACCCGTGATCTTGGGAGCAACAGCCACACTGTTGTTGTCTTCTGAATGCGAAAAGGCATTTGAAGTGCGTTCAGTTAAGGCCAACGAATCTGCAAGTTCAAAGTGCCTGGCGGGAACCACCAAGCTGTGGTAGATTTGAGGTATTGTATTAGCTGCTCATTAGCAGCCACCCTAGCGCGCCCGATCGGCTAGAAAGGAAAGCTATACAGGTTTTTCTTGCGAAATTCGCTGTGGAAGGGAAAATAATCTTAGTTCGAAGCTGAAATTCAGGACCTCCGTCTATCCGGAACACTGGTTCCACCAATTAAGCTAACCACAACGGCTTGCAGATGGCAGGACGAGGCCGAATGGATTAACAAATCAAATTTGGGACTCTCTCAGCCCAACGGTTCTGCACGTCCTCACTTGGACACTGGCTCTGACGCAGGGCGACTCCGGAGGCCCACTGCAGTGCACCTTCGACGATCGCACCTGGTTCCTGGCCGGGGTGGTGTCCCACTCGGTGTACTGCGCTTTGCCCAACATGCCCACTGTGTTCACCAGGGTGGCGCCGTTCCTCGACTTCATCCACGAGCAAATGGCCAGAAACTCACCGGAATAAAGATTCGCGCCAGCTTCGTGTTGCTAAAGCTTTCCTGTCGCTCGATATCCTTTGAGCGCTGCTCAGTGGCGAAGAGTTTCTTTTTTATCAATCTTAGTAACTTCACTCGTATCTCTTTTTCTAGCTTTTCAAATGCCTTTCTATGCACCTCAATAAATGGCAAAGAAACACACACGGCAGAAAATGAGGGGTGCGCGGGACACATGTCGACAATGGACTGAAGTTGGTACTAGAAAGATAAATAAATAAACCGATGTAAAAAAAAAAACGACTGGACGATCAGACGTGAGATGGGACAATTCTGCGAGAACAGTTGCATTTGCCCTCATGTGATAACTAAGATGCTTTTATTATGCAGGGTGTCCTAGCTAACTATAACCAGGGTTTAAAAATATGCCGAGGCAATTTAAGACGACACGACCAAATGCATGTTGCTGTCTATTGTGTGGAGCAACTGATGCTGTTTCCTGTATTCTGCTTAAATACATAGTTAGTCGACATTAATTAAACAATTCCTTAAGCAAGCCTCCGCAGTGGCTCAGTGGTTACGGCGCTCGGCTGCTGGCCCAAAAGACGCAGGTTCGATCCCGGCCGCGGCGGTCGAATTTCGATGGAGGCGAAATTCTAGAGGCCCGTGTACTGTGCGATGTCCGGCCGCGGCGGTCGAATTTCGATGGAGGCGAAATTCTAGAGGCCCGTGTACTGTGCGATGTCCGGCCGCGGCGGTCGAATTTCGATGGAGGCGAAATTCTAGAGGCCCGTGTACTGTGCGATGTCAGTGCACGTTAAAGTACCCCAGGTGGTCGAAATTTCCTGAGCCCTTCTACGGCGTCTCTCATAGCCTGAGTCGCTTTGGGACGTTAAACCCCCATAAACCAAACGAAACCAAACAATTCCTTAAGCAGCGAAGTAGGAAAAAATTTCAATCAGAAAGTTGTAGAACGGTCCGCAAAACGTGCGATTGAACAGTTTCCAACTTTCCATCTAATACGTATTAGTTTTTTCCGCAAATTGTAGATGCAAACACGTTGCATACTCGCTTGCGCGCCGCTATTGAGGGCCTCCCAAACTTTCCGCCTACAAACGAGCAGACCATCATTTAGCCGGGTGTTCTGCCGCTTAAAAGGCGACAGGGCAGCGACGCAGGCGCTGGCTGTGCGATTTACGCCAGCACAAGCCATAAGGACTGCGTCTGCTTTTCGCTATAGTGAACGACCGGGAGGAAAGCATACCGCTTCGAATATCGTAAATGTGTAGGCGGCAGTACGTAATCTCTAAATAGCCTGGAAATAGGCATTACGAGCCTTAGCTATCGCGCACGCTGAGCTGGATTGCATCGATGCGTGATGTCAATTAGCAGAGTCTTACACAAGCGCCAGTTGCTCTCGGGTTTACTTCACTCGAGCACAGACCATTGTTACGCATGATTAGTTGCTCAAGTAGAAATGACGAAACAGTTGCGCGGCAGAAAGCGGGCAGGTCCTCAAAGCACTAAAGGAGTGATAGACGGGAGGGAAGGTCCTGTCCGCTAGCTGATAGAAGTTTCCATCTTGCCTCTTGCTAGTTTTGTTTCAAAGATGGAGGAGTTGTAATCTTAGCGGTTGCGTTCAGGGGAGTCCTGAAAGCAACAGATACTCTGCAGACTGCCTTCAAGACACCGGCCTTAACTTCTTCCCCGCCTCAAAGATTTAATTTGGTATCGACCTGCCAGCGACTAGCCGGCCTGATAAGACGTATTCGAGCACTCTAATATGGCGGCGGGCCCGTGTACGAGCACCGAAGATGGACGGATGTTTGTAGTACACAAAGGAGGAAGAACAAACAGAACTTAGCGAGGAGAAAGGTAGAGAAGATGGCATGACAGGGGATTACTCTTCACTTTTCGGGGTCTTGACCCCTGTGCGGCGTTGCCCACCGGTGGTCAACCCTTAGATTTTTTCGGTCCTGCGTCACCCACCTGTGAGACTCCGGCGAACTCAACCAATTGGAACCGACAACAAATGGCAAAGGCAACCTTGCAAGTGTGTTTATCGCACGCCCTTTGAAAAATCTGAGCTGTCCCGCGGCTTCATTTCGCTACTCAATATTCGTGTCACACAGCAGGAATGCACGGCTTGACCCACCGGTGACCCTAAACGCAGTGAACGTGTTAAACGGCGTGTCCGTGGTAACTCGTGAGAGTAAAGACAGGTGGGTGCGATTTAGGACGGATTCCTGTTCATTCTGGGAACTCCTGTGCAACCTTAAGAGGGGGTCAACCGCAGCTGACTTTGCAAGTAGGTTCAGAGCTTGGTTGCGGGGGATTTAGAGGCTGTGCAGAGCAATCGCTTACGCATCTCGGGGACTCGCGTGTTTGAGGCAAGTATATCGTAACTAGCCCACACCATAATCTGGGAAGTCCGTACGAAGTACCGTGCAAATGTGATACCCAATAGTAATATGTATAAAAGTCTGGTATGGCGTCGTGGTGGCCGAAGTCTGAACACGGTGGAGACGCAGTAGTGGCGACAGCGTGACGACTCACCGTTGCGCAAACTAATGCATCACATCGCAGAGCAGACAGAACAGACTTACAAGGAAAAGCAAATACACTTTTTGGGCATATCCCTGCGTCGGCAAGTACGTTTACAGGGAGTCCGCCAGGCCCTGAGGTCCACGATTCGGATGACCGGATTTTGCTGCATGGGAGTTGAACGCAGCAACTTCGAGGAAGAAAGCTGCTTTATTATGGCTTTACTTCATGGCAAGAATTGGCATGACGGTTCTGAGTTGCAAAAAGCAGTGCATAGTTCACCGAAGTGATAAAGATGGAACGAGTTGGCTCTCGGATCGCCGCAGGCTCAGCAGCCGTAGATGGTTTATTTTTTTTATACGGAAACTGCATTAGAATGCCGTATTGCTGAGGTGTGCGCGGTTCTTGAAGAACGCTTGATGACGGAAGGGCGAAATATAAAATTGCAGTACGCAGGAGAGCGCTCAGTATTTAACTGAATATTTGTATTGATGAAAACACGTTAGCATACTCAAGCCCAGGCTCACAGTGTCAAAGAAACGAAGGAGCGAAAGAATTACACATCCCTTCCTTGCTGATGGGTAACGTGCTAAAGTGAGTGGGGGCCGTCCAGAAGCTGCTGGGTTGATGACGCCGTTGAGAGAAGGCAGATGCGCCTGGATCGGTGGATTCGTATAACCGTTGAACGCGAAAACGTGCAGCACCTTGCCGTTGCGCACATAGTGGTTGCCCGCGGCAGGCATTTGAAATGCGTTCTATTCCTCAGTCGGGAAGTTTCGACGCAAGCGCTCAGTGCTCCACTTCCAGGGACACCAAGTCTCTGGAACCACAGTTCGTCGCGCAGCGAGATTTACGCGCCTCTCACGCTCGTATTCACAGGTCGCGCCGACCCACATTCCACACCGTGGCTTACTTTCCGGCAGCACCGAGGCCAGCGGAATGTCGCTTGTGCCACCAGCGTCCTTCGACGCCGCTTCTTCCTAGCGCTTTCGACTCCCTCGCTGCTGCGCAGTCTTGCCGGACCGCGCCTCGGCGTGCAAAGTCTGCACTTACCATACTGCTTGGCCGCGGCCGTCGACTGTCCAGGCACGGCTAAGGCCTCCAACAAAGCCTCCCGCGGCCGCTTTCGGCGTTCACGCGCAGCGGCGGCTTGCAACTGGCGGCGACACTCGGTCTGGACCCTATGCCGATCAACATCACGTTCGGCGGCGCTCATGGCAACATCTTCTTTTTGCCGTAGCATATAGTACCGCTGTTGAGGGAGGAGAGACGCAGCAGCCGCTCCATCTGCTTCCTCTTTTTTTTTTAGGTTGCTCTTGCCGGGGCTGTGCATTTGCCATGGCACTTTTCGAGAAACTGTTGCTGCAGACCTTTTTAGACGGTGGCAAAATGGTTATGGTGACGACTGCTGAACCGAAAAACATGGGCTCGATCCCGGCTGCGGCTGTCGCATTCCTATGGAGGCGAAATGCTAGAGGCCCGTATACTGTGCGATATCAGTGCACGTTAAAGAATCCCAGGTGGTCGAAATTTCAGGAGACCCACTACGACGTTTCTCATAGCCTGAGTCGCTCTGGGGCATTAAACGCTCATAAACCAAACCTAAGACCAAATCAAAGTCAGTTCTTCCGCAAGTAAAAGACGAAATAAAAGTCAGTTCTACCGCAAGTAAAAACCATTGCAAGTAAGCTGCAGCACAGCGCCAGGAGGGGTATGAGGACTCCCAGGGATCTATGAACGTAAGTAAATAATCACCTTCTGCATATATCGGAATTAAGCAATTACACTATCGCTACATACTCTTAAGGCGTCAGTGTCCCATCCAATTTTTGTCCCTTTTGTTACGCTCGCTTGCAGTATTACCACTTATAGTACCATTGATTACAGGCCCATTTTTGCTCGCTAAACGACGTGTTCTCTCTCTGTCCTTGAAAAAGTCTTCATTTCTACACATCTACAAACAACTCATAAGGGGGACAGAGGGAGCAACCGCTGACTCACAGCTGATGCTTTACTACAAGGAAAACAACATGTACACACCTAGAATCCAACAAGAAAAGTAAAATATGAATAAGCTTATCGTCACCGTCATTACTATCTGCCTGACTACGGCCAATGCAGGAAAAAAGGCCTTTCTCACATCTCTACAATTAACCCGGTCCTGTAGCCGGTGTGGCCACCTTATCCCCGCAAAATTCTTAGTCTCATTTGGCCACCTAACTGAAAAAACTTATAACCAAACTAAAAATCAATGCACGGGGCGGTTATTGCAAAGCCGATCAAATAATGAAAACTCAACGACACAGAAGTAATGAAAGGCTCATCGTAAGGAAGGCCGCTTTGCAATTGGCTGTACAGGAAAATTACGGAGGGCGCTTAAGACTGCTCACGTGCTGTGAAAGCAGAAGCATGTACGCGGGATGTTCGGCTGCGGCGGTGGCGTACTACTCTAATGCAGTGGGCAGCGAAGCTGATGTGTTCGCGCCGCACGAAGGGAAGTTGATGAAGACGACGACACCCAATCCCAGCGCGGGAGACTGGGAGTTTCCCCAGATTCCTCAATTTTTATTTATGAGCCACTAGAGATAAATAAGCCTGGATGACTTTTTCTCCTGCTTGGACATGCACCAAACCCTGACCAATCCCCCACCGTGGGTTTGTGCCATCGCTTATGAGGCAACAACAACGACAACAACGACTGGCCGTTTGGAGACTAGGGTGACGCAATGTATACGCTGCTAATGCAGGAACTAGTATGCGCATTTCGTGGTATGGAAGGCCTCTACAATCTCACTCTTAGGTTGACCAGGTGCGGTTTCACATTTCAGAGCAAGATGTCGCTAGAAGCTTCCCAAGCTCCTTTTACGTGTTACGATCGCATTGCCCGCTCCTTGTCCTCGTTTCAATGATTCACAGCGATGGCTTCTTTCTCTCCACCTTTCTCTGCGTCTTCGAGTTGAACTTTGATGTCAGTGATCTTGTCTGTCTCTTCGTATTTCGCAGAGACAAATACGAAAAGGGTTCAGCTCGCGGGCACCTGGCGCCTACCAAAAGGGATCGTTGTCAACGGTAAATACGCTAAGTATGCACAGCAGTACTGTAAATGCGGCCAGGCAAGTAAGAAAGCGGTAGGAACTGCAAAGCGTTGCCGTATCGGTTGTCCATGGCTGTACTCATTTGCCACAGCGGCGGTTAGCTCGGCGCGGTTAGTCGTTGACGTGCCCGAACGCGATAATTACGCAACCTCGAAGAGGGGAGCATACACACTAGCTATTTCGGCATCAGTAGAGGGAAAACCTTTCAGCCTTTGCTACGATGTGCGAGGACTTGGCGCCCCGCTCCGCTTGTTTGTTGCCGCGCCCGCCTTGAAAACACAAGCGAAGCCGCAACAAACTTTTTATACAGTCTGGTGGTCTGCGATCTGAACATGTGTGCTTGTTAGCGTGGAGCGGAGGGCTGCGATAACGGGTACCTCACGCTACGGCTGAATGATATTCTGTTCACTAACGCGCCTTTGCCGCGCTCCAAGTTCTTCGTTCATGATGAGAGTCAAATGGCAGTCCCTTCATGATCAAGTGCATCTTAGCATCTTAGCCAAGTACGTACATCTTAGCTCGACTGGCGGCACTCACACAGAGGAAGCTTTTTTTGCCGATCTTTCAGCTGGTTAGGTGGTCATTCGCACGAGACAAGAAGTTGATGGCGCTCACATCGTAGTTTGTGGAGATGTTAGCGTGGGGGCGCAAGCTCCCTGGCCGCCGGTGTATTCTCGAGAAATCCCATGTGCCATTTTGTGGTCAAGCGCGTAGCTCGAGCAATGCAGACCGGAGCACGAGGCAATAATCTCTCTAGACAAGCTGGCGGTCCGTCACAGTGAAATTAAAACATTATTGGAGTAGAGAGTACCATGTCTGAATCATCTAAACCGATCCGACGGAAGCTCTTCTATGGATTATTAAATAGTCCAAACTTAGCATTTCTCCTTGCAGATCTGTACAAGAAATGCGGTCATGACTAGTCTCACTGTATGAAAACTGTACGGCAGCTGAGGTAACGGGTAATGATGGCCAGCGATGTTAATATCGTTGAGCGCATCAGGGATTCGTCGTAGAAGACGCCGTAACAGTCAGCTTTGTTTTCCTAGGCTGGCGTCGCAAGCTGATTCTGGCGGATTTCGTTTTCAGTTAAAATACAAAGCTGCATAAACCAAAGCATTCATAGTTTTCCAATGTTGTCATGTGGCTTCGTGCGGGCGTTCAGTCCGGTTGTAACAATTTGTTGCACCCAGACTGATTATAGCAAGAAAATGCAGGTAGAGGGTAGAGTACGCCACCGGCAATATAGAAACCAAATGGCATTTTTCTTCATGGTACGTAGCGTTCACACTTGAGGGCCACAACACGGACCTCTGTTTCTTCCCACTGCAGCGACAAACCAGGAACAGGCTACAGACGGGCTTAGATGAAGCAAGCTGTTAGTGCGGACAACTTGCAACAAGAAAAAACCAACTCTGTGGAGGCACTCCCAGCTGACTATCTCAGCGTCTAGGAGAAGCGTCCCGGTGACACCATTCATTCGCGCGTTACTCAGGGGGCTGAAGCAGTCTGCTGGCCCCCAACTGCGCTTACTCTTTGTGCTATGTTGCGTGGACGTGTTGGAGCTTGTTGGAAGTGTCCAAGAGTCGCGTACGTCTCGAGACATAACAAATACAGTCCTTTCTTTATAGAAATTTCTTGCACTAACAGGTGTGGGCACTGTTGGACTCTCTACGCTCGTATTATTCGCATGAGAATGTCTGCGCCGACGAATCTACAACTCTTCTTTCGCGGGAGCAGTGCTTTGCAGTGCTTTGCAAAAATCCGCCGAGGCACACCTAACGAGCAGTTTAGCGTGCTTTTAGCCTGCACCCAAAAATTTCAGGGTGCGACTGCAGCCCACAAGAGGGTATCCACTGTTGACCTTGGGCACACCTTGACCGGCTTATATGGTGCGGGAAAGGTCACCGACGCCATGCTTATTGTCGACCCCTTTAAGGTTGTCAGACACACTACAAACGAGTGGCACCATCACTGGTTTACCGGTGTCCTCGGAGAACTAAGCTGTCCTGGTTCCACCGTAACTGACGGATTCTTCAACAGAACTTAGTGAGCACTGCCAGGCCTGGCATTTGTGCGTTTAGTGACTACCGTTCTGAGCAGGTCGAGGTCGGATAGTTGAAGTCTGGAAATTTGACGCTATTGCCGGGGTGTTCTATGGCATAATTTTAGTTCTGAGCACTTACAAAGACAACAAATAAGAGCGGCATTTTAATTTGTTTATTTGCTTTTAACAATATATTTAGTATATTTGTTTTCTTGTGAACTGAGTTGCACCTTGATTTCGAGATAATACTCGAAGCAGTAATCTGTCAAATCAAGAACTAAACGTGTGAAAGAGTGAAGGGCCGCGCTCTGCAGAATCCGCGCGCGACGCCCTCGGTCTCTTTCTAACGAGCTCAGTTCAGGGGAGGAGCTGCAAAGAAGCGCGTGAACCCGCGAGCCGTGTGAACTGGAGGGAAGAAAGCGCGAAGAGTGAGCGCCAGACGGGAGGATGCCATTCCTTGAGCAGAACCTGTTGGAGCAACAGTGGCGGCCTTGACGTCGGGGCGCGTCATGGCAGATAAAAATGCGTGGCGTTTGGCCAACGTTCACAATTCTGGCCCCTGACACTAGCGCTCCTGACGCTGCGTCGTGAAGGCGCCCGGGGAAGCAGGAGTTTTCTCATAGGTGAGATTGAAATGCTTTCTTTTTCTATCGGCTCCTCTGATGGGCAGCGTAGCCTTCAAAAGCGTCGGCAGTCTCCCACTACCAGTGTGCGCGGGCGCGCTCTTGTATATTTATGCCCAGAGGTGTTAACCGCGTTCAGTGGTATGGAAAAAGGCGCAATGTCGAGGGAGTGTCCTTTAAAGCGGTGAGCAAGTAGAGGCAACACAAATCCCGAAGACGGTAGCAGGGTAAAAGGGGAACTTGGAAAGTAAAGTGAATGGCTTCTCCGAGGCAACTCTTATCAGGGAGACGAACGCTTGTATTTTTCTCTTAAGTGACGCTGTAGTGTTATGTCGAATTATTTGGTCCTTTTTCTGCAAATCAACTACAGCTTTGGGATTCGCGGAAACGCAGAACTCTAGCTGCTGTGGTCAACGGATTTCTGGCTCAGTTTATGCGCTAATGAGGAAACAAAGCGCTATCACTGCGCTCGAGTGAGGTCTGTGTCCCACCACATTCGTGGTCCGAGGACCATTGTGCCGACCTCCTCTCGTGGGAGTGAAGATTTTTTTTGTTCAGCGGATGCTACCGGATCAGAATCCCGCATGCGGAGGTCGCCTGCAGAAAAAAAAAGACGTTGTGTGCCATTTGGGGCTTGGTAGCTTCATAATTTATTTTATTGCGAGCTGTAGCTTGTTAACGTTTGCGCTCGGCCTTGTGTATCTGGTGTCGATCGTGTAGTATGTTTTAGAAGTGTACAGTCAAACGTAACGTAAAGGTACTTCATCTATATAATTAAAGCGCGGCAAACGCAGGTACGTAAGAAAGACGGCGGAACAAGCGCTTGTCCGTCGTCTTTCTTACGTGCCTGTGTTTACCGCGCTTTATGTTTACAATGGATCACCGACTAGCCCGCATCCACACCGTATTTCATCTGCGCCGGTGTTATCTCAGCGTTGCTTGTCGAGCCTAAATATGAGCCAGAACCCACTGATTCAGAGTGCCAGGCAGCATCGCTTTTGTTTATTTTGACGTTTTGAACGCGTTGAAAATATCATGGATAACAATGAAACAGGGTTGCAAGTTTGGGTTTCTGTCACTTACACGCGCAACTTTCGAAGTTAATTGCAGCTTTTATTGAACAAAATTATGTTATTGCAGTGAGAGGTTCTGATTGCCTCAATTTTCGTAAATATAGTGACCTTGATATGGCCGGTCGTCAGCTCCGCACCCTTTTTTTTTTTTTTAAGTTTCGGAAGCCTCAGAATTCGCTATAGTGTAGCATATCGCGATGGAGACACAAATACCGGAAAACGAAGCAAAACGGAGCAAATCACTTAGTGGAAAAGTGTCACCGCTGGCAGCTGCAGAAACACGTGGTTTATAAAGCTCCCCTTGGGCATTGAACGTCAACGGAAGCGACGCATAAGAAGGCTTAGCGCTGTCAATAAAAGCGGCGCACAGACCTTGCGGGGGAGAAACCACCGCTTAATTGTCTGTCGAGAACAGTCAAACGCAAGCCCCTTAGCTAGGAGGGTTTTATGGTTCTGGATTCGAAAAGGCAGCCGTAACTTCTCTTTTTACGTAACTAGTTTCAGGTTTCAAATCATTACGCGCAGTAGGTTAAAGCGACGACTCGAATGCCTGCTTGTACAAGCTTTGCGCAAAGCTGTCTGTGTGTGTTTCAACACCGCGTCTTTCGACGAAGGGCGGGCAGGTCCGACGACCCACAAAGTGCGTGACCTCAGATTCTTCTTGAAAGTTGAGCAGAAGTTATGAAGTATGAATTAGTACAAATAAAGTAATGTTAAAAGAAGCTAAATAAATAAATTTATAAAAGTTGCGAGCTTCAGGTGACGCCTTTGAGAGTGGTGCCTGGCTTGGGAGCGTTCCCACCTTCAACTGCTGCACTGCGGAGAACACTTGTGAGATGTTGTCGCGTCTCTAAGGTGTTAAATGCCCTTGTAGTTTGCGCGAATAAATATTGGTTTTCTTCGAAAAAAGCAACGCTGAAGCAGTAACAAACGCAAATATGGCGCGTAACGAGTGACAAGGAAGCAGGACTGTGTTCTGCTTCCGTTCGGCTGCTCATGGGGCTTGATTTTTTACGTCTTTTCCTCTGATTTAAGCTTTCGTTGTGCATTTTCTCTGAATGAATAAGAAAACACACGCCTTAGACCTAACGTATCTCGAGTAGATTCAGTGATAGGTTTCGGACGTCCGCGGTTTTTCTACTGCTAGCCGAAGCCAGTGCGATGATATGCGCTCTCTCAGAATTAGCTCGCACCGAAGTGGAAGCCACCGCTGGCGCCAGGCAATCGGTGGCCGACGCTGTTCGCGCGCTATTATGGTGCGGAATGGTGCCGTTCTAAAGGCCGTGGATTATCGGACCGCGGTACACTACAAATCACTTGGCATCGGCCATTTATTGTCGCGTCATGAAGAGTCAGGGAGCAATCAACAACTGCGCCGGAGGAGGGCCCGAATATTCATTGCATGCCTGACACTTGCACGTGGAGCGAAGACAGTGACCGCCGCTCCAGGGCGCGGTGACAACACAGTCGCAAAGCCCGCTTCAGGAAGCAACCTGGCAGCGTAGCTGGCTGGATCAAATCAAAGGGCTGAACTGCGTCGCGACCGTTGAATTACAGGAATGAGCAAACAGCCATATACTAATGTATTTCGCTCCGCTTCTTAGTGTGGGTGCATCCGCGGGAGTCGGGGGGTCTCTCCACGATTATGAGGATGTTGATGCACATTTTATTTAATAAAGAGTTTTGCGCCCCCCAAACAGCTCCAGGGCTCCTACGGCCTCAGCTGTTTGATGCACCCGGTGAACCAGCCGTCTCCGATCCTCTAGGCTTTAGCAGCACAGCGCGTCCTCCCACTGCTCAGGCCTTAGGTTTCGGTGCTGCCCGCATGCTTTGGCAAGCCCACGTTGCGCGATAAAGTGTGGGGCGTTCCTCGCATAGCGGCCTCTTTTTGGGTATAGGGAATTAAGTGCGATTGGTTGGCCACTAAAATACGGCTTTCTTCGAAGATCTCCCAAGCAGGGACCGAGGGTATTTACGACTAATGGAAACCGATCAGTGGGGGCTTTCAGACATCTCGTTTGGTGCGGACACTGGCCGATTTAGAAGAGAAGCTACATTTGGTGCGGATCCGAGAGAATTCCTGACCGGCTAATTTGACCTGAGCTTTTAGCGACATAGTATTTTCGATTTTGTTGGTAGCGGCTGGCTACGCTCTTTACGCGTGTCGAGCTTGGAGCGGACCATCCTTAGGTTGGTCGAATAGACGAAGCGACTGCCTGGCGACGGCTTTGCTTTAATGCGGATGAGCGTGGCGGCACCGTCGCACGTCGCACGTCGTTGCAATTTACTCTTTCAAAGCTCTTTGGCTCCGCTTCTCGGTCGCGAAGCTGCGACCTTGGTGAAGTTTTTCTGAGCGCAGGCTCGGATGACATCTCTGTGCGGTCGAAGCACAAAACAACTACGCCCTCACAAGATCCGCACCACGTATGTCACGACATAATTTTGTGTTCGCAGACGAACGGCGTTCAACCGGCTCGCCTTGCCTTGTTCAGTTAGTGGTGTCAAAGTCCTCTTAAGGCTGGCTTATTAATTTGGTTAACTGAGTCTAAGAAGTTCCCTCTGCTTGCTCAGCTGGGGTATCGCAGGTGAAAGATGCCAACGAAAGCGTGAATTAACGCGGTACGAACCAAAAGACTTTGCATAAAATGAAACATTAATAAAAGAGAGAAAAAGAGATAAGAAATTTAACCGGAATAGTTGGTCACGAGAAAATTCCGAAATTGAGGTTTCAGCGAGACCTAGGCGAACTCTGCTTTATTCTACTGTTACAGTACTGCCCTCTTCCTAAGTGATAAGGACTCTAGGAACACCTCTATAAATGTTCTCTGGGCCATAAAAAGGCAAATACCCGGTTACGTAAATAGGACTAGTCATGGCGCCGAGATGGGACCTGCGTGCGATTTGGAAAGTTTCTTTGCTTCCTTGTGCGTAAATACCAGACTTGTGGTATCAGCGAGGCCGTGGTCACCCCTGCTTCACAGCAGTTGGACCAGCTCTCCGCACACTATTGCGCATGAAAACACGGTCAATGGCTCGATATATCAGACTTATGGAATTGTACGTCACATGACACAACTTCACAACTTGCCTGTGGTACCATTAAACGTTGATTGTTAACAAACGTCCAAGGAACCATTATGACATTTTGAGCGAGTGCTTTGTTATGCACACAGAGGTTGGCGCTTCTTCGTAGCTTTACGAGTGAACGAACCATTGAAAACGTAGTATACGATGCCTAATTATTTAAACGGCATCTTGTTATTGCTTTTCAGACAGGACGTGCATTGGGGGTCCTCATCGCCACAATGCTTCCCACACTGTTCGCCCTGAGCTTGCTTTGCTGCCTAGCATTGGCAGCTGAGCACAGTGCCAAAGCTTCGACGTCTCAAGGGCCGCTGTCCGGGAACATCGTAAATTTCAACGGAAAGAGCGTAGAGGAGTACCTGGGGATCCCTTATGCTCAACCGCCTGTGGGGAACCTCCGCTTCCGCAAGCCCGTTCCCCTCCAGTCGTGGAACGGAACGTACGACGCCACAAAGGCCAAGCATTCCTGCCACCAAAACTTGTACCCCGTCATTTTCATCATACCGACGGACCTCTCGGAGGACTGCCTGTACCTCAACGTGTGGACTCCGCGCAAGGACGGAGCTCTCAAGCCCGTCGTTGTGTGGATACACGGCGGCGCCTTCAAGTTCGGGTCTTCCCACGAGCGCTGGTACAACGGCGTGGCGCTTGCTGCCCTGAACGACGTCGTCGTCGTGACCCTCAACTACAGGCTGGGAATATTCGGGTTCTTGAATGCTGGCAACGACGAGGCTCCAGGAAACATGGGACTGTGGGATCAGAACGCAGCCCTCAAGTGGATCCAGCGCAACATCAAGGCCTTCGGCGGAGACCCACGCCTGGTCACGCTATTCGGAGAGAGCGCCGGGAGCATGAGCGTTCACGCGCATATGTTGTCTCCTCACAGTAAGGGGCTCTTCAGGAGGGGCTTCATGATGAGCGGCACGCTCGCTTTGAACTTTCCCGTGGAGAGTCCGTCCGTGAACGCGGAGAGGGGCAAAAAGGTGGCGCAGATGCTCGGGTGTGCCGCTGGGCCGCAAGATGACCTGAGCACCGTGCTGCAATGTCTCCGCACCAAGGACGCAGTGGAATTGCACAAGGCATCCGAGGAAGCAGCGCAGAACAAGATTTGCACTTTCTTCCCCACATCCGAGTCAGAGTTTCTTCCGGTGCTTCCGTCTCGGGCGTCTCCCAAGAAGGACTACGAGCCCCTGGACACGCTCATCAGCGTGACTGCTGACGAAGGAGCTTTCGCGGCTATTTTTCAACCGGACCAGAGGCTGCTGGAGCAGGATCTGTCTCAACTCGACGAGGCAGCTGTCAGGAAAAGCTACGAAACCCTTGCAAACATCTGGAGCCTGGGCAAGGCTATTCCCATAGGCAAGGCGTACATCGAAAAAGCGGCCCCTCATGGTAAACAGGCCATCAGGAAAGCCCTAATTGATTTTTCTGGAGACATTTATTTCAGATGTCAGACAATGGCGTTCAGCGAGAAGCACTCTGAAGGCGGTGGGAAGCTCTACGGATTCGTCTTTAGCTATCGGTCGGAGAAGTACGAGTTCCCCGAGTTCTTCGGGGTGCCTCACACAAGTGACATTCCATACTACATGGGGACCCCATTTTTGGACGTCGAGAAATACACCGATAAGGACAGAGTCATGAGCAGGAAAGCAATGGATATGCTCGTCTCGTTTGCCAGGACGGGGTAAGTTGGCTTAGGTCATTTGAAACTCTTGCAGTAACTGTGCAGCGCTAAATTTAAATCCACATCTTTCATGCACAGTTTTTCCCTCTACGAAACACCGCCCAATTTCGCACTTAGGTGCTAGGTACCGTTTCTCGTTTGTATTAGATTCTGACGAAAAAGAGAGTCGTTGCGGCGCATCTGCTTTATCGTAAGGAAATGAAGCGAATGGGAAAGTTGCAGAAGATGATCGCACCAAGTTCACGGCGAATGACTGGGCAGTTGTACCGTGACATGGCATAGAAAGTGAGTCCTTGAGAGTTGGCTTGCAGAAGAGAATTTGGGAGATGGTGTTGAGACGTAGTTGGGAGGGATGGTGCTATGCAATATTATAAATTCTAAAAATTTTTAAAATTTTAAATTTATTTCTCTAGGCAAGAAATGCGTCTTTCGGTGCCGTACAAACGCCAACATAGCCAGGAAGATCCTGAGAATCAGTTTTCGCTGAGAACAATAACCAGATGAAATTACCCTACGTGTCCCCTCGAAAGTTGAGCTCATCTGATTTTGATATAGCGAATACTTATGAGCAGAAAATCAATGTTTCCGGCATCGTGCCGTAGTTGTTCATAAACCTCTTTTTCGCGATAGCATCACGCTGTGCCCTTTTAGGTGAAAATTTCACGTGTGAATTTTATTTTCAGAGTGCCCAAGCATCCAGGTGGTCTCCCGTGGCCGCCATTCAGCAAGAAAAATCCGGTATACCAGTGGATTCAGCCCGGCAATTATTCGCATGTCAACGACTTGTCTGCAGGAAGATGTCAAGTGATCAAAGCGCAGCTATAAATTATTCTTCATGGCACGCTGTAGCCCTAATCACCAGTTCGATGCTTCGTTTCTTTCTTTCTTTTTTTTCTTAGACTCGGGTGATCCCGCTAGAGGTGGACCGTGAGGGTGAAAGGGCAATGAGAATGGGGCGCAGTGAATTAAAACCGTACTCTGAGGCCATGAATCGATGCCTCTAAAGTGGAAAGTGTGTATTTTGCCAGTATGCACCTCTGGGGCAAAAAGTTGGAGGCTAATGAAAATGCTTGAAATTAGAGGGACACTAAGAAAAATTGAAGTTGTCTTGCATCCACATATCCCCCCCTTTCAATGGGAAATATGGTATTTTCACTGAAGGGGTCGCCTTTATTAGCTAGAAATGATTAGAAAATGAAACACAGGTGTCGTCATAACCGGCAGTGTTTGCAACCGAACTCCGATGCGTCAGGACCGTTTTTCTGCGTGGATCCTGAGGCTAGACTATTTCACCATTCACTTTCAAACTGTGATCACGGCGTCCTCTTCGATCTCGACGTCTCTAGTCTGAATCGAGTAGGGGAGAAATTTATTAGTACTATTTTCTCAGGAATTAATGCGTCTTTAACTTGCTGGACAAACATCAGCATACTCAGGAAAGACCATAGAATAGATTTTCATTAACAAAAAAAAATGAATGAACGTTCATTCTTCGGCTAACGTAAAATTCCTGCTTGCCGAAATTTTGCCTGGCGGGCAAGGACTCCTTCAAGATAGTACAGCTAGTAAAAGTGTTTAGTGCAAAACATCACGAGCAAAATACGAGTGACCGCGTCAGACAAGACGCGCACAAATCGCCGTTTCTAATCCCAAAACTAAAACAACGGGCGTCATTACCGGACGCCAGAACTGGCGCATAAATCAGTCCAACCTGTCGGGCATGTCTTCGTGTGCGGCACTGCTCTTCGCCGGCAATGTTTTTTGTATCTTAGAGCCAATAAATACGCCAATTTCAGCTAAAAGAGGCTATTTGCGTATATAAAAGCGCCTCACAAAAGCCTGTCTTCGGCCATGTTTGTGCAGTCTGATCACTCTGTGCTCATATTGCTTTCATAGCAGCGCGCCGTTATTCAAAGTAGCGTTTCGCATACCTAGACTGAATATATAAGACTAATGGAAACGACCGAACAGCGTTAACAGGCGAAACGGTAGAGAATAGCTCAGACATATGCGCTGACACAGCGCATGTGTCTGTATACTGCTCTTCCGTTCCGTCTGTTAGCGCTGTTCAGCCGTTGCCATCAACATGCGCAAACCCACCCAATTAAGCCCTCGAACCCAATGACTTTGTCGTACTCAGCTTTGATGCATTTTGGTGAGACCGCAGTTAGTTGGTGCGAGGCCTTTCCTTCACTTGGTTGGGCCAAAATGTCGCCAGGATCTCTTTTGGCGTAGTGACCATATTGAAGTTCTCGCCAATTTCGTTCCGGCAGCAGGGACAATATTAAGTATTCTGCAGTGCGCTACTTTCGCGCATCGATCGGTAGTTTTGTGCACCACAGCGAAGATTCTAGCCGGGTTCGTTATTGACAGTCGGTCTGAGTAAATGCCGCGTTTCAAAAGCTAGCGTCAGGCGCCTGTCGATCGGATCAACGAGAAGATGGACTCCAAACAATTGTTGCCTCTGCCAGGTACGAACCAAAGGAATATGGAGACACTGCTCCTGTGAAGGTAACATAAACGGAAAGGGACAGGTGGTCTACTCAGAAGATCAGTAATAATAAATGCACACAATATATATTCATAGCGAGAAGGATATTATAATAAAAAAACATAAAAAATAACGAACAATGCCACAACTGAGACCAGCAGCCCGCCCTCTAGGAATTATGTCACTGCGCCCAAGTTTTTTTTTTTGGTTATTGTTTTTTTTGCATCGGGAAGCATTTTCGGCTTCGGGAAATTAAGCTGGCACTGCAATCTGTTGTCGATGCCATAATTCTTAACGTGATTTACTATACCCAATTCACAGAAGTGTCACGAGTCTCTTTGCATGTTTACCTTTTTACAGAACTTCTTCACCCTCATGAGATCGCGGCGTAGAAGTCTTAGAACCTCGTGCAACGTGCCGCAACTTTACAAAGTTCCAATGCTGCCTGTTGCTCTCTATGGGCGCGATGGTTTTTTTGTGTGCACATGTGTTGCAGATAGAACACTAACACTGGAGATGAAAGAAGTGTGCAATTTAATGAAAACTCAGAGGTCAACGGTAGCCGTCATTCTGGAACAGTAGCTACCTGCAAAGGCCCCGTGCAACGCACTGGCGTGGAACACGAGCTGGTTCGTGGCCGAAGTCGTCTTCGTTTTCGATACGGCGGACATGAACAGAGAGGGAGAGAAAAAAAAGGTGTAATGCATAGAACGTTTGGGTAGGCCCTCATTCCAGGAGCCCATTGGCTTTTGCTGCCGCTCTTGCCTAGTTCACCACCGAAAGCTAATCTCAAACGCTGGAGTAAATCCCTATAGCTTAATAGTGGTTCAGAATAATTAAGGCCCTGCGTATGTTGGGGGACCCGGGGTAATAGCGTGCGGGCCGCGGCGTGAGCGCTTTTGTTTCCAACATCCCCATGGAGTGTCCTGGAGTCCACATGACTGTAGATTTAAAGTATGTATCTTCTTTAGTTCTGACTATTCTGTTTGGGTGTCAACTAATCCTTCTTCTTGTATAGTTGTGACATGCAGTCTGGGAGTCCGTAATTACACAGGAGACCTTCCTGGAAACCATCGCCAAAGCTATCGCCGCTTCCTCAGCCTGGGCGATTCTCTGGCATCGAATTGATGCCCCATTAACTAATTTTCTTTGCGCATTTGTGCATGATATCGTTGATATCCCGTGGACCGGTCCTGTCGTGTCCACGTAAATTGCCTCTTTCATCGCGCCGTAGGTGATCACTCTGGGTTCGCAAAAATAACCCGCTCGTATTCACCATCTCTCCTCCGAGACAGAACATCTGCGAATGAATGTGCCTATTTGTGTCCGCAGACAAGGCTCCGTGCAGAAACGATAGTGACAGCGAAAAAGAACAAGCCAGTCGCTTTCCAACACGAGTCTCAAACCAGGGGGCACGCACTGAAAAGCAGTGGCGGGGCTGGTGGCAATCGAAGATCTCGTCGTTGCTGGGTGACTGCGCAGCCATCCGCTCCGTGCGCACACCGTCAGCTACGGTTAGGGTGCCTCGATGGGCAGAATACAGGCGCCCTAACTATACGGTGCATTTTAAACGCTTCTAACTTATAAATCTATAACAACAAATCGCTTCTTATTGTTGTGAGTTCCTCTTCCTTTTTACCTGTAGCGTGATCCTGCTAATGACGCTTTTACACATTCTGTCACATGCGCGATATTTTACTTTGTAACCGGTGCCTGTAGGCGCTGCTGTTTAAACCCGAATGAGGTTTTTACAGCCCGGCGATGTATTCGTGATAACAGATTTCCCATGGCAATAAAACATTATTATAAGTACCATATTTTTGACAGCCATTCGACTTTGCCACGAATATGTTCTTTGCATGCTCTGCGTAACTATAGTCAATTTAACTTACGTAAACAGTCGGTCATGTGGGCCTTTAAAAGACAACTAGATAACAGCGCGTGTGAGAAAATTAGAAAATAAGCACCATTTGATAACACCCCAGCAAAAATCAAGAAGAGGAAGTAGACATGGGTAGTGCATGCTGTGCGGATATTGCGTTGGATATTAAAGAGAAGCCCAAGTGGTGAGGCACCGCAGTCTGCTAAAGACCTCCGCGCAGTAAGCGCTGTTGTAATGAACCTGACAGCCAGAATCAAACTTGCTCTCAGACTTGAAGGTTTTATGTTCCTTCTTTATACAGAGGGATGCAAATGTTCTCTACTCTCAGTCATCAAGGCTTTGAGTTCGAAAGTGGTATAACTAAGTCGAACAAAAAGTAGGTAATAACAGCAGCAGAAAAATGGCAAACAATAGAAAAATATTAATTTGTGAAGAATCCTGCTACATAATCAGAGTTTCGAGCCGAATTTGATCCAAGGGACTAAAACAATTTTGACCTCAAAAAAACATGATTCTTGACCTCCAAAGAGAAGTCCTCCAGATAAGACGCCTCCATCTGCTGCCTGTGTGTGGCGATAGCAGCAACCAAACCCGCCGGGACAGCGGACCGCCTCATCGATCGAGCTACTTGGGCTGTGTAGCGTCGAGGTTCCATCGGCGACTTCTCCCTCTATTTCTGCAGCCGAGCTCATGTGCTGAGACCTGTCCCCGCCATCGCTCGATGGGTCACATCACTGGCGGGCATATGCAGCTAAATGGCACGAATGTTACTAGCTTCGGCTTCGATTGCTTTTCGCATTCAGTAAAGGGAATGCGCGTCAAAAGAGTGTCGGGCGTGCACACTCGTAGGCCATGAAAGCAGAAGGCAGCGTGTATATATGGGATAAGCGACCTCGTCAGTGAACGTCAGTAATTGTAAAAAAACGTGGTAATTAGCTAGATACCTAAATATGACTTACCAATTAACTCCTAAATTAACAACGTATGGCGGTTATTGACAGTGACGAGTTTGGAACTGCGAAGAAAACGGTGCTGTATCAGTTTTTAAAGCGAATAAAAAGTCGTTTCCTGACGCCCTGCAGGGAGGTAAAATCTCGCGTCTTTTATTCTTCGAACCAAAACCGAAACTCAGCGTGTGAGGAGAGTAGGAGATCCGCGGTACCAACAGGGAGATCCGCTGCTGAAGTGTTGCAGTGACTGCGACCCCCGATTCGAAACGTGTGTATAGAAATTTCCCCGACTAGGAAGCCTAGACGTTCAGCTTAGACTGCGGGCGGCGTTATCTTTTGTTCGTCGCTTGGCGCAAGAAAAAGGCTAGTCATCGCCAACTGCGAAGCCGTCGATTTTGAGAGCACTAAGTACAGCTTTCTTTCTTTAGCTGTGTCGCCGCCATTCTTGAGGTGACTATCAGACAGGCTAGATAGGCGTCATCATCCGGTCACTGTTCATGCGCAATTGCTGCGTTTTAGTAAGTGCGTCAAAGAAAACTTTGGTCCGCGAAGCAAGGAGAGCTTGCGTGGCAGTGGGCGTAGTTTATGAGGCTTGTTCCTGTGGGTTTTAGCGCAAGTTTCGCAAAAAAAATTGACGTTTGCCATTGAGGGGTTTGTTTTGGTGGTGAGCGGGCGATATGGCCATTGCAGTGTCATGGTCTGAAATTAATTAAATGTTCGGAGGTGTCACCTCACCCAAGTAAAGACCAGAACTTCAACGTCGCAGCGTGCATACTGGAGAATGGGCGCGCCAGCTCAAGTCCAAGACACTGTTGCCAAGAAGGTGGACATTGTGATCGCTTATGTGAGCAAGCAAATGAACGCGGCTCTGGCATCCAGACTGTATGCTGCCCAAAAGCCTGGCCGTCGTGTGCCGACTCGTCCCACATTTGTATCGATATTTAACCGGTTTTGGACCACTGGATCACTTCATGTTCAGGAAAGCAAGCGTCCACCCAGTGCTACTGAAGATTTTGACATCGATGCCCTGGTGTACTCTCTGTAAGGCCGGAAGCAAGGGTCAAGGAAATTCCAGGCGCACATGGAGCGAGGTTGACTTCAGTTTGAAAGTCACATTTAAGACACAGCTACCACCAATATCCTGTGTATCTTCACCAGGAGCTGAGACCAAATGACTTTCCGGAACTGCTGGATTTTTGCAACTGGTGATTGGTTCAGTGCGACGAAGACCCGGAATTTATCCACAGAGTGCTTTCGACTGACGAGGCACACTTGTGCAGGGATGCAAATGCCAATCTGCAGAAGCCCATTATTAGGGCGACCAGAACCCACACTGGCTACGTGAGCATAATCACAAGGTAAGACGCTCAGAAAATGCTTGGCGTTGCATTTATAACGGCCATTTTGTTGGTCCTTACATGAATTAGCGGAAACATTACTGGATACAAGTACGCAGACAGTGTTCTAAAGGGTGTCGTTTCTGATCGTGCATCCGATTTGCCGCTGGTTATGCTGAAAAAAAATGTTTTCCAGCATGGCCGAGACCCACCGCCTTTTTCTTCATCGGATCAGCAATTATTGAGCGAATTCTTTCTAAACTACTGGATTGAGGCAGAATTGACATCTGAGCTAGTTGGTTATTCATTTTCAAAAATTATATAAAGCTCTTGTGTTGTTTGGTCTCCCTTGTCTGTTGTCCTAAGTGCGCTTTATATAATACTGGGTTAAGCTTGGTTCAAACCACATCCTGACCTCCTAGGTCGCCCGATTTATCGCGCTTAGGTTTCTTCCTTTGGGGATATGTTATTTATGAAGTTTCCAGAATGGAACCAGCAGAACTCGAAGATCTGAAGCAACGTCTAATATCACCTGAAGAAATTCCCAGAAAGATGCCTTTATCTACTGTGAACGCCATGAAAGACCGCCTTCTGTGCATCGCAGTGGAGGGAACGCAATTTCAGCACATAATGTAAAAAATGTGTGTTGTCAAAAATTGTTTCTTTCGTGGGGGAGTGCCCGAATCTGGCTGCAGCGAACTGAGACGTTGAAATGTACGAATTTTGTTCATGTTCGTTCTGCGACTCGGAACTGCTAAACACCTGTGGCCAAGACTTCCTATATCATGGGCTACCAAGTCTTACAACAGATGAGACGCGTCTGCTTCTGCTCGTGGGAACAGAATTGAGGCATCTACTAGGAAGCAACATGGCGCTAAAATGCCAACAATTTTTCATCCACGGATTCATTCTCGTTTATTTTAGCTTTCAAGCCGATAACCGCTTAACAGACATTACGTAATGCATATCAAGAAACCAGCACAGCTGAAGAAAGGTCTGCACGCTGTCACATAAGCGTGGCTTGCTCTGTTCCTTTAACGAAGCTAGCGCGATACTAAGGAAAAAAAAAACGCCTGCTTCGGCGGTAACTGCACAGGCAGAGCACAAGGCCAGTGCCTATCAGGGTTCTCAAAATCGACTGCTGCGTAGTTGTCCATGACTAGCCTTTTTCTTGCGCCGAGCGGAGAAGCAACTGATGACGTCGGCCGTGGTCTAAGGCGTCGAGGCTTGCTAGCCAGAGAGGATTGCAATCAATTTATATTTCGCCCCCGCAGTCATTGCAACGCGTCACCAGCGGGCGTTCTGTTTGCTTTCGGCGCTCGTCATGCGCTGAGTTCCGGTTTTGTGCGAAAAAAAAAAAAACACGAGATTTTCTCGCGCTGCAGAGCTTTAGAAAATTTGCTTCACTTCAAAAACGGATACGGAATCGTCTTTTCCGTGTTTACAAACTCGTAAATGGCAAACACTGCCAAAATTTGTTGATTGAGAAAAATCATTCGTAAATTTTAGTTAAGTGGCTAACTAATTTGTATCTTCTTTAACAATTAGTTAGGTCTGCCGCAGCTGAGAGTTTTGTGGTGTAGGGTTTTTTTCCTTTCCTTCGAAAAGTTAGTGTTCGTTGGAACACCTGGTATAACGTAAAAATACCGAGGCACAATATCAGAGCAGGCTTTTAATACTTTGTGGGGTATTTCTGGTCGAGCTGGTTTAAAGTCATTCAAAGAACATGAGCATGTTCTGAAATCAGGTGATGTTATATTGAAGAATTTAATGAAGTCAACCTGCTCAATGAAAACGCTATGAAGGCGACTATGTAACGGAGCAGGGCTGATACGTTTGTCTTGACCTAAGCAGGATATACTTCGTCTTAGGTGCATTTATTGGCGATACATGAACTTTAATCCTGGATGAGAAATGGGATAACTAGTTGTTTACCTCGGCTTCAATTTCGGTAAGTGTATTGCCTACAAAAATTATTGATATCTTTGTCGAACACATCCACTGAGCTTGGCGAGAATTGCAGCTATAACGGGTTTCTTGCTTAAAAGCGCGTAGTCATTTTTTCTGAGCATCAGCCGAATGCCCCTGTCGTAAAGTAAGCGGCTCAAGCTTCTTCGCTTGGGACATTGTATTCCTTGCCTCGAGAAGGCGTGTTCGGGCGCTAAGAGCGCAGAGGGGAAGAAGCGAGAAACACTCGTATATCCCTCCACGACGCTGCATTCAAACTGGCATCAGTTGGCCCGCATAAACGAACTTCCGCTGTCATTTACCAACTCTCATTCGTGACATCAAAAATTAAAGGATGCACTCTTATTGCTCCTACAACGCACAATGGATGGAACGGAGCAGAGGCAGAGACAAGCGCTGTTTTATTAGTTTTTTTTTTCGGGGCAGTATCCTGGCCCTGTACACGAAAAGGGCTGGGCGGGACTCGATGACGGTGGGGTTAGAGAGGTCCAAGCTTAAACACACGCTATAACCCATTGCACTAAAAATCACATTACTTAAAGCTAAAATTTGGGCCAGTTGGTACGCATGCATTGCCCGTCAACAGCGCATCAAAGACGAGTTGGAACGGAATGTGTGCAGAAACTTTGACCTCTCTAGCCTCCACGTGTCATCGTGTCCCTCATAGCCATCTGAGTGTGCAGGGCGATGGTATTATCCTGGCATAAAAAAACAAACATATACAGCACTCGTCAGTGTCTCTGTTCGGTCCCGTCCTTGATGCATCGCCGACGCGCAATGAATACATACGAACTGGCCCAAATACCAGCTACACTCGATGTACAGCTCTACTTGCATTTTCTGTCATTTTTGCGCAAATGCGCATGGAAATCCACATTTCTGTTGTAGATTATGGAGAAAACCCTAACCTGATCGCGTAAGTACGGCCCTAGTTTGCCTGGCACTACGCATAAGTGGATCCGCACATTTCTGAAATAAAACCCTCGAAACATAATTCCATGAAAACAGCGGGTAGATGGGCCAAAGTGCTGATGGTGCATCCTAAAACAGTAAAGTTCAGAAGAAACTAGCTGGATTCAAACAACTGACTTGACCTTCAAGCCGGAGGTCTGCTGGAGGTGAAGCTCCCAGCTTGAAGCTTCTCCCTCTTCCGCTAGCGCACTCTTGAAAGGCCAGGTTATTATCCAATTCGCAACGATGAGTAAAAAGACAGTGGTGTTGGAGGCCTGCCCTCAAAAACAAGGGTGCGCAGATTCCTCTTGTTGCGATCCATCCTTAAATCGCTGCTACCTTTTAGCGCCTCAGTGTCCGTTTCTTACGGGGAAAGTTTAGACTTTTAGCGGAGTTGATTACACGCGAAGAATTCGGCGTAAACAGGGTCGGTGGCGCGTCTGGTGATAAACAGACGTTAATAGCGTGCCTAGGAAGCGAGCCGGAGTGAGTCTTGTTTGTGGCCAATTAATGCTCCACACAGCGGCGGCACTTCAAGTTTAATGTTGTTTCTCTTCGCGAAGAGGAGTGAGATTGAAGGCTTTTTTTTTTTTTTTACAGGGTAGTACAGGCCTAGAGTGCCACTTCAGCACTCCCGGCTGAGGCCAAGTGGCTATGGCAGCAGAAAACGCGCATTCAGAACACGCGCCACTCTTCAATCACATATGTTGACAGTGTCCTTGAAAGAATGAGCGTTATAGGAAGTACGTGATTTCTTTTCATTGCCGTAAGTTTACGAGCTTGTACGATGGTGCAAGCGCTGGCGTGACCCCATCAAGTGGTGCAAGAGGAAAACAATTCATTTCCCGAGGCCACTTTTCGCCAATAAAGAAAAAAAGACGGGCTGCAATCTTTGCTTTCAACAGGATGTAATGTGCAGTTTCATTTGCTGCTAATAAGGTCGCAAGTTATGCGCAAAAAAAAAAAAAACGACTGATTCGCGGTGTCGAAGTACAGGGTATCAGGTAACCAGCACTTATTTTTTTATGGCTCAAAATGCCACTGCAACCACCACTCTGCTTGCAGCTTTTTACAAAAGCACATGGCAGTAAAATCGCCTTGTTTTTCGGAAAATAGGAGATGTGAGGCTAGTACATAGATATGCCCTATACATCTCCGGACCGTCTGCTGTGGCGGCGAAGTCGGGTGCGCGACTGGTTCCCGATCAATGTTGGAATCGCAGTAAGTTAATGCTTTTTGATTTCTCGCCAAATGTTTGAGCCGTTTTTTATCTAAGTGAGTGCACAATACTCCCTTCAAGCACGCTTTAGGTGTTTTTTTTTTAGCAGCTGCTTCTGCATACGAACTGTTGTACTTATTTGCATGAGGACGAACAGTTAAACTCTAACTACGCGCTCAATTTTAGTTCTTCATTTTTGAAACCAATCGTCTGATGTCAATCGTAAGTGGCTCGCGGGCACAGTCAGGCATTATCGCAATTTCGCAGAAAAAATACCACATGGATGCTTGGCCGGTTGCCATATAGATAAGTTGTGAATTTATTTCCTGATGCCAGCAACAGACAGAGATGAGAGCTTTAGGTAGAATATATTTACACAGGGTCAGTGGTGTAACTGTGTAGGGTTTTAATCGGTACCAGAAGGCATGCTACAGATTAGTTGTCCGAAGTCTATATCCCGTCTAGTAATGAGAAACATTATCGGTGCCACAATGGCCTGTATAGTTGTTTCCCGCAGCGCCATCTACGTGTCTATCGCACTCAACGCCGTCTATCGTAGTAACCAAGAAACAGTTCTGGTGTCATAAATCACGCATCCGAGAGAATGAAGAACGAGTGTCCAACATTCTAACCCTGTGACCAACAGTTTCGTTTCTGAGCGTGCCTAAAGCCACTTCTATGCATGAACGCTGCGTTCTCTTTACGTTTCCTTCTTCGTCACTTGTTTGTCAAAGCCAGCGCCAGCCACTCCAGTATGAAGTACCAACTATAGCCTAGATTCGATCGTCGGTGTTTCGCACAAAGTAGAAGTTCTTCGCGTGTCTCCACGCGGAGAAATCTGTTTCCAGGGACGCATTGTGCGCACACTAACATTGTCTGCGCAAGGAAACGCCCGTTGTCATTAGCGAAAGCGCTTTGAAGGACCACCCGCAAGGTTAACCGCATCGCCGTCAGCGCGTAGTATGTCGAATTGTGCGTTATCCTCATCAGATACGCACGGAAGCGCTGGGTACGAGCTGTGCAGAAATCTCAAATTTGCATCCAGAGAAGCTGTCTTCTTTTTCTTTCTCTTTTCGATCTTCCAAGCTGATCCGTATAACTCGTCCTCCTACCTGCATGGCATGCCTAGAATTTAACGCCCCAAAGCTGCGCCTGGGTTACGTGCAGCTTATCCGTAAAGAAAGGCTCGACAACAATAAAGGGCAGCCACGTGTCCTGTCTGTGCGGCCACGTGACCATGTGGCCACAGAGACAAGGCACGTGGCTGGCCTTTATAGTAATCCATACGAGTTCTGTTTTGCAGACTGCAATGCGTTGCCGCCTAGCGCATACGCATAATCGACTGACCGAAAATCTGGCTCGCGAGGCCCTACGTACATCAGTGGGCGCTCTTATGAATGGGATGCGGTACATTTGCCTCTGTCAATGATTCGCAAGTGCAAGGGTGAGGAGGCCTTTTGCCTTTTTATTGCGAGTGCATTGGAGGGGCTAGAGTCGGAGCAATGAGTGGATTTTATAAGACTTCGCTGGACCAGCACAGAGCGCTGTGAGGTCCGCCCATAGCGACCGGGCAGTGCGGAGAATCCCCTCTAGTTCAGACCCAGCCGGCGCTGGGTGGTGCGGAGTTGTGGCACCGTCTTGTAGGTCGGGTAGAGGCCGGTGAGCACCGTTCCCGGCAGCGTGCCCACGGAGACACCGTCCCAGTACTTCTTGCGGCGTGCTTCGCCGATCACCGAGTGGTCGCCCAGCCTCTCGACGGAGTCGCCCTCGCGCAGCCACAGCTCCTTGGGGTGGAGCGGCCGGTGGCTGCGAAGGCGTCGCCTCATTCAGCCCTCAAAGTGACCTCCCTTGACAGCCTGTGCAGTTAGCGCCACTGTACGCGGCACCTGTCTTGAAGCAGCGCTTGAGCTACCTCGCAGTACATGATCCTGTGCTACAATTTGTCTCGTTCTCATGTAATATGCACCGAAATTGCGCAGCCTTTTTGAGACTGCATTTTGTTCAAATGACAGTTAATTCTCGCAAGGACCTTTTCAAGACTAAACAGTACAAAAAAGCTGCCTCCGATCTAAGGGATTGACCGATATTGCATTCACCAATTGTGCAGGCACCGCCAATGTGAAAGAGCTACCAGATTTCACAAACAAAAAGTGTTTTGTGTATTTCTCTGTAGAAGTTGAAAATGACTTTGCATGTTATACATCTAGAGGGAAAACATTTATAAAGCAGAAAAAAGTCTGCTTGTCAAAAATAACTATGGCGTAATCATTTCATGAACGTTGGAACTTTGTTCAGAATCTTATCTCAGGGATCTGTACAACTTGCGGCACCGTTGGGAGCAGGTGCCGTCGTGTTCTTTTCTAGTCAAGTGTTTAGAGGAATCCCCCAAGGTGGAGTAGATTTCTAATAAGGGCGTAATTACTCAGTGGCATCCACCCAAGCGCAACCATACGGCTACAAAGGAAAGCTACACAGCTTTCTTAGAAACTTCGCAGTTAAAGAAACATTCGTCCTGCTCCGGGGTTCGAACCCGGGACCACCGCTTCACCGGAGCAGTCGCTCTACCAAGTCGCTCTTAAATGCGTCTGCGTCTTTTTCTGCGGTGTTCCGTGGTACAAAAGTGAAAAAAGGGTTGGCCGATCTAATGTAGTCGAGGAAGGAGTGATGATGCGTTCCCTGCGTCCAAGCAATATATGACGAAGGATTGGTCCGCGAGAGACCCCCTGCCGTCAGGTGCGGGATTCTCGCCGGCTTCAGCGTCGGGCAGACCCACAGCAGGTGGTGGACATCTAGATCACTAAGATAACGTCGGCGTAGGCAAGCTATCTTTCCCTCCTGGGTATTGGCAGCCGCCGCGGTGGCTGAGTGGTTATGGCGGTCTGCTGCTGGCCCGAAAGACGCGGGTTCGATCCCGGCCGCGGCGGTCGAATTTCGATGGAGGCGAAATTCTAGAGGCCCGTGTGCTGTGCGATGTCAGTGCACGCTAAAGGACCCCAGGTGGTCGAAATTTCCGGAGCCCTCCACTGCGGCCTCCCTCATAGCCTGAGTCGCTTTGGGACGTTAAACCTCATAAACCAAACCAAACCACCTCGGTATTGGCTGTAAATGCTCATACAGTGCCGGCTTTCGATGTCAAGGGTGTGCTTGTTATCGAGGCAAGCGTGGACCTGAACCGTCGTCCAAGACAGTACACACATTTTCTCGTCTTTTCAAGGCAGAATAAGTTGAATCAGAATAAACGCGAGGCTCAAAACGCGAGCAGTAATCTGTCGGCAACGGGAGTGAGCTACCTGCGAGACAATTATTCCGCGGGAAAGCACCATTTAAAAAGAGGAAGCTTTAAGCGGTAGTTACTGTGTGACTCCACAGCGTACGATACTGGTGCGAACATCGAAACAATGCAACGTCGCTCACCCATAGAGGGCCTTCCTCGCCGGGAATTGGACGAACGCGTAGAAGTATTCCACGTCAAGCGAGACGAGATCCGCCGAGGCGTCCGTGCGCCGGGCCTGCATGAGCTCGTAGACGACCCGGCAGACGCCCGAGGACAGGGTGCACACGACCAGGTCGCACTCGGACAGCAGCAGCAGGTCCCTGGCCAGCGCCAGCAGCGAAGGAAGCGAATAGCGCGTCCGGTGCTCCCTGGCGGCGGCCGACGCGGCCTCGTCGCCAACGAACGAGTAGTTTCGGAACCTGGGCCAAGCACACAGTGCCCCTTGCTTACATGGGTGGAGACATCAAATTTTTTGGATTGCGGTTTGTTTGTCTCAAACGTCGCCTATTAACACAATGCCGCTGAGAACCCCGTTCAGCGGGAAACCTGTCGTCGTCGTTGGCGAGAAATCCCGAGAGAAGCAATCTAGGCGGGCCACCTAGGTCATGTGACCTTATGACGTCGTCACAACATGCCCACTGGATTGTGAGAAAACTGCCTAACGTGGCAGCTGTCAGTTCAGTTATTGACTTTATGACCGAGGTTGCTCAGGAAGAGCAAACTGGGTCTCACAAGTCCCAGCGGTGGCAGCACAAGCCATTGCAGTGCAGTGGCGCATTGTTTAACCGCGGCATTACTGCTCCAGGAGTGGTATTAGGACTCCCAGCCGTCTGTGAATGTAGAATAGAGAATGACCAATTCCGCATACTTGGGCATTAACTCATTGACGCCATCGCGTCATACGCTTGAGGCGCAGCTTAAGTGTGTTCTCCAGTTTTTGTCACAGTACGCATGTTTCATGGTGCAGGACTGATACATACGAGGCAAATAACTTTTAGTTGGGTTATTTATAATGACACTTTCGATTTCTGAGCGCGCTGCCCTCGCACTGCAAAACTGCAATAGTAGTAGTAGTAGTAGTAGTAGTAGTAGTAGTAGTAGTAGTAGTGGTGGTAATAGTAGTGGTAGTAGTGGTAATAGTGGTAATAGTAGTAGTAATAGTAGTAATAATAGTAATAATAGTAATAATAGTAGTAGTAGTAGTAGTCGTAGTAGTAGTAGTAGTGGTAGTAGTGGTAGTAGTAGTAGTAGTAGTAATGTTGTTTGTGGCTCAGATCTAACTACAAAGAAGTGGGCGATCGAGTCTGGCGCCCGAGGGCAGCTGGTCTTGTACAAAGTTGTAGAATATCCGAGGCGAGCCAGGCACTCCGGGAAAGTGGGATTGGTAGGGGAGGTAAGGAGGGAATTCGTTGAGTGCTTGGTCCACCTGGCGCGTGTAGGGCAGCCGGGCGTAACTCTGGTGACCGTGACTTCTGGCTGGATCCCCTTGACTTGCACCAGAAGTGTCGTTGAACGGGTTACCGGCGCCAGGTGCTGTGCTGCCGTAGCGCCAGGCTTTGATTCGATGGAGGGAATTCTTGTTGTGGCTTTGTCAGTCGGGACGCCTTAAGATGTTTTATTGCTTGTGTTGGTGGTGGTGGGCGTACAACCTGGCTTGGAAGCCCTGTCCGCTGTGACTTATTTGATGCTGGGGGGGTCTGCATTTTCCTTGGGGCATTGTGTGGGCTGGGGGAAATGCTGGTCAGTAATACGTTTCTTAACCCTTTCATCGATGTCCTTTCAGCGAAAATAAGCGTTCATGTTGCTTTGTTGGTTTCGGTGTTGCGGGAACGCACATTTTTGTCTGAAAGAGGGTGAGAAGAGAGGTCCACGTATCCGTTGCGTAAGCCGTACTACGAGTAACGGTGTGGGGAGTTTGGGCCGGCAGTTTTAATCGAACATACGGGGCATATGCTGGGCTTGTGCTGACGGGGGCAATTTAGGGCTCGGTGCACGTACTGCCAGCATCAGAGACTCAGAACGAGCGGGCGGTCCGATACTTATACAGGGCGCAGAGGTACAAGATGGATAGGGGAACGGGGATTGCGTCGAAGGCGATCAGGGGTGATAACGAGTCGGCCAGTTCGTGTTGTGAAAATGTCCGTGCAGAACGATTCGAGGCTGTCCATAAGGGTTTCAGGGTAAAGTCCGGGCTCAGTGCCATGGACTACCCGGCGGCAGGAAGCCTTAGGGATGGCGCAATAAGGGATGACTTCAAAGCATGGGCCCCATAACCGGACCAAATTCCCTGCTGGGAGGCGATGGGCCGTAGGTTCAAATGGGCCGCTGGACATGCGGCTTCATGGAAACGGAGGGCGGCAACCATCAAAACCCCGTCAACCAGTTCATACGAGCGGGGCGTTAGTGTTACTCACGATGAGACGCAGAATACGACGACGTGTAGGGCAGTGGTGTTCGTCTTCGGGGATCACGCTTTCCTTTACGGCAGCGCGGTAAGACACTCACTGTGGGTCATGTCTTTAAGAACTTTGTCATTCACTTCTGCCGGGTTGGATTGCGCAGTTTCCCATCCTTCATCACGCGACGTGGAGGATGCCATGGAGGGCTGCGAGTGGCATTTATGGCTGTGTCCATGCTGACGCAGCAGTGCTGTTACAGCGTTAGGCGTAGCGGGGTCACCTCCGCTTCAAAAGTTTGACGCGCCGGCAATTAGTGAAAAACGGATGGATGGACAGAGTAAGGATATAAGAGAACAACTCTGAACTTTGCGAAAAGGGTGCAATAAAAAATACGCGTGGATGGTAAGGTGTCGCGAGAATCGGGCTGAATTTTGCAGAGTTCGATGAGGGCACGGCATCGCTGGATATGCAAGCAAGAATCTCCGCAAATCTTAAGTCAAAAATATTTGTGCGGAATAGTTTCTTCCTCGTTGCATTCAGATTGCAGCGAACATAAGTACTAGAGTATGTGTAGACTGAATAGTCACACTTTATGTTAAGGACATGCCTGGGCAGATTTAAGAGGTGGCAACGGCAACCGCTTCATCCAGCAAAGTGTGCAACTTTTCTGTATGAGAATATCGCACTGGTCCTCTATTCTTTCGACCGAGAAAATTTAAGAAATGTTTTGCTTAAACAAGCCCCCCCCCCCCCCCCACACACACACACACACAAACGCATCCTCCAAGAGATAGCAGTGAATTCGTCCCTGCACAAGATGTGGAGAGCAGACCTTCAGATGGAGGAAGGAACTGACAGCGATGGCTGTGCCGCCGTCCCCCACATTTGCGCCTGCTCTGATAATCTGTAAGCTCTACCGAGACCAGGCAGAGAAGTGCGCTCTAAGTCATCCGCGATACATTCATTGCATGTACTATTCATGTTCGTCCGCTGCACAGAGGAGCAAAGAGGGTAGTCGTGTTCCTAACCTCCGTGAAATAGATGTTTACTGTGCGGCGCACGAATACATATCAGGAGCATTGAGCCAAGTAACGGGATCCCAAGCGGTAATGAAGTCACCTGTGCCGGAGGTCTCGGAAGACGGCCGGTTCGTCGGTGGCGACGAACACCCTGCGCGGCACCTGGGCACCGGCGGCGGCGAAAAAGGCCTCCGCGTGCTCCATGTACTCTTCCACGTCGTGGAATGACGCCTCGCTCTCCTTGTCCGTGCGCCGGACGTGCAACCTGCGCCCGGCAGGAATTGTTCGCGCGGCGGCAACGACTCATATTACGAGAGATGGAAATTTTACTTTTGAAGTCACGAACACCAAGTAATGAATTCGGGAACACCGCCACTACCGCCAGTAATAAGCAAGCCATCAAACCCTAGTTCACGCGGGCAGTACTGCAATTTCGCCTCAGCACTGCAGTAGGGAGAAAAAAGAAAGAAATGTGAGTGGTGAATTAAAAACGTGACAGCAAAACATAAATTTCTGAGGGCACTGAAGTATGCTTACGTGCACGAATGTGAAAGTATGGAACTTTCTAGAACGCGGGTTTTTTCCGCGATGGCAGTACGAGTTGTATTGATTTTTTCCTGTTGTGATCTTCAGTTTTCGTTTTTATTTTAAATTTCTTATTTTCTATTTTTATTTTAATTTTTTATATTTTTGCTTCTTATTTTTTTTAATTTTTATTTTCATTTATTTTTAATGCTTTTGCTTCTTATTCTGTTTTATTTTTATGACGTCATCAGCTTCATTGACAGCTATAATGTGACACTTCTCAGCGAACATCCCCGCTGGCGGGTCGTGAGCCTATAGAGGCCTTCGGCTTAAAAATATCGCGGCGGCAAAAAGAAAGGCTGCAGTGGAGAAGTAAGGTACAGAAAAGCGACTCTTACGCGTGCATTTCAGCCAGATACAATAAAAAAACCGTAATACAAAAAAATGTGCCCAATAAAAAAATCCTTTAATGCCAGTTTCTATATTCTGCTATTAGTTACAGGCCTGTGTAAGCCAAAACTGACTTGAGGTACTATATCCGGAAAAATCTATTAAGAGACAGTGGCAGAACCAGGAGGTACGAGCATGATTAAACGATTGGCTTTTAAGAAATAAACCGAGAAAAAAAACAAAAAAGTATTACACAGTAATTTGGTCATAAGAAATGAAGAACAAGTAAGCACATCTGTTGGGAAAAAGAGGTTTTTTTCAAACCTTGTGTAAATGAAAAACAAGGTGTTTTTCATCTACACAAGGTGTGGTCAAACACCCATTTTCCTAGCATCTCAACCCTGTAGGAAGGAGGGCAGCAGGCCTGGTAAAATTTCGTACCTGTTGGAAGCCGGTGGGTACCCGGCGGCATTGGGGATCGAACCCCGCATCTCCCACATACGAGGTGGATGTTCAAATCACATATTCCACCACTGATGTCCAGTATTGATATTTCAAAGACATTCCGCTATGTTCCTAAAATGCCCCCAAAACAATCAAAATATAATTTTAAAGATTTGTTGGAACGCACTGGGAGCAACAGGTGAGAGTAATAGACGTTTTAAAAAATATGTAGCGTACTGGTGGACTGAAAGCAACTGAGAATGTTTGGGAGTGGTTTGACACAGGCCCCAGTATTTAGTGTATTTTTAATTAACAGTTATGCAAGCAAATCCCCTTGCGTAGATAACTGAGCTAGTTGGCATGAGTTCATCTTTTTCAAGAGTTTATCCTCCTCGAGCTGTTTTTCAAGATGAAGGAAATCCCGCTCGTGCTCTTGTGCATAAACGCAGCACACCATTCAATTTGTTTTGCCCAACGCGATGAGAGTTGGAGCGCCTAGGTGTGGTCCGTGACATTCTGTCCGCAACTGTACACTTCGCGTAGCCTTTTTTATCTGCCTAAACCGAAAGATCTAAAGCTACCACACGACAGCGCCGCCACTTCAGCGCTTCCATACGCGCTAGCACTAAATCCTTTTATATGGGAAGTGCTGTTCCCGACGGGCCTTAGCGTTTAGGGTGCAGTGTAAGGAAAAGAATAGGCAGCGCAAAAAACAAACAACGAGGTTGATTTATTTATTATGTGTTCTTCAAATAAAGATTTAGTTGCGAGAAAGCACTCTTTTCACGTCGTCCTTCTTGCGTCCTCGTTTTCTGCACTTCTTTCGGGGCGAATCCAATTCAGCTCGTCCAGCTCTTCATCTTGCAAGCAAGATATGCGCTTGCAACTCTTGACGCACCGCGGAAAGTGAAAGCATCGCGTTACTCTCAGTAAGCATCGTAAGTAGTGGAAATGACGGTGCCCCGCGATTCACGTGACGTGGCATGAAACATCCATTTTTATTAGAGGCATACTCCGCTCACAAAAAGCACCCAAAGCGCATATAGACTAGAAAAAAAAATAGACAAACTGGGACATCGTGCGCATGTTGCCGAATTTTCAACGATTACAAATGGAGTGATCACTTTCTGTTAGTTCAGGTTCACAAATTGGTGCCTTCAAAACCGGTTCGCAGCCCACATTCTACGACGCGCAGATAGTTGCTGGCGAAAAAATGATGACGCATTGAAATCGGCGATTCGGAGCTTAGCCCTAAATTCGCGAAGGAGCACAAAATTTGTTTCGGCCAATAATAATTCAGTATTTGTAGCCAAATCGGCCATTTAAAAGCTGGAATAGTGACGCTGTCACGTGGTATTCGTGTATTTCGTGGACTTTGTTGTAATGCCCATAAATCGAGCTACGTGAAATATGCCTGACTAAGAGAACCGCAGATGGCTGTTTTTCAAGGTGGTCAGACTTCGAATCGAAACATTGCTCCCGAAGCCAAGAGTTGAACAGAGAACTACTCAGGATTAGTTTACTACAAAGAATGATCAATAAAACACTACAGACGTCGTTACCATTCCCGACCGCACTCAGCTAGTTTCACTCACGTAAGACACAGTGCAGGAAACCTTGGTTGCTTTATCTGGGACACGTAGTAAAGGACGTGCCTGTCCTTACACATCATTACTATTTCTTAATGCGTTGAACTGTAACGTTGTATGCTTTGAACTGTAATGTGCTAGCAGTTCGGTTTTCCCTTCGGTTCCGGTGTTCAGATCCAGTGTTGTGTGGACGGCAGTTGTTCGGATAGCGATAATAGGTTAATGTCCATGTATGCGTATTTGGTCATTGTCACCAGTCATAGCTCTCTTGGAGTCTTCCTACCACTCCTGGCGCAGTGGTGCAGCGGTCAAGCGATGCGCCACTGCCCGTTTATGGCAGGTGCTGCCATCGGTAGCACTTGGGTTGCTTGGGTTGGGTTGCGACCCAGGTTGCTCTTCCCGAGCAGCCTCTCACGATTAATTGAGCTGCCGCCTGACACGGTGAGCAGGTCGCTGTGTGTGTGTGTGTGTGTGTGTGTGTGTGTGTGTGTGTGTGTGTGTGTGTGTGTGTGTGTGTGTGTGTGTGTGTGTGTGTGTGTGTGTGTGTGTGTGTGTGTGTGTGTGTGTGTGTGTGTGTGTGTGTGTGTGTGTGTGTGTGTGTGTGTGTGTGTGTGTGTGTGTGTGTGTGTGTGTGTGTGTGTGTGTGTGTGTGTGTGTGTGTGTGTGTGTGTGTGTGTGTGTGTGTGTGTGTGTGTGTGTGTGTGTGTGTGCGTGTGCGTGCGCGCGTGTGCGCGCGTGTGCGTGCGCGTGCGCGTGCGTGCGTGCGTGCGCGATAGATAGAGAGAAAGAGAGAGAGATAAAGTGCGAGTGTAGAAAAATGTTCCTTGGGTTCGGTTAGACGCAACAACGGTTCAGACGTGAGAAGAGAGTTCAATTGATGTTTCGGCGGACCAGAACTTTTCAGAAAAAGAAAGCCGGTCCCGCGGCCGAAACGTCAATTAAACTGTGTCTTCTCACGTCTGAACGATTCTTGTTGTATAATATACTTATATACCTGGGCAGGTGAGCAGCCTGCCATAAAAAGGCTTCGTACCGACAGACCGACAAACACGCAAACACCTAACGGCTAAGTGCGGGAATGGTCACTATAAGTGCTAGCGCACTAAAACACGGCATAAGGAGGCAAACGAAAGGAACAAGCGCATTTTCTTTGCCTACGATTCGTGTTTTTGTCAGCTTGACGCAGTACGAAACAGTAAATAGCTTGCCGCACAAACTTGCCTTTTCCGAAACTTTGTGTCCTTTATATGTGCATTCAGAGCCTCGTCAGCAAAGCTAAGTGACAGAATGTGTACAAAAGATCTATGAAACTATTCACACTACATCGTCTCGGAATTTCTACTTACGCATCGGTGAAAGAAAGCTCCACGATGCAGCATAGAGAGAAAAAAAACTGCCAGGGGTGTGAGCCGTGATTATTACAAAAAATCATTAATGCATGAAAATAAAAATAAAAAAAGGGACGAGGCAGTAACGAGACAGAGAACAGCAAAACGAGATGATGGAAGTATTAATCTACTCCATCGCGTTTCTTCTTCAGCAGCTCACATTTGTGTGTTCTTTTTCTCTTAACAGTTACTTTCATTCGACGCTTAGCGGAAAATTCAAAAGTAAAGGAAGACAAGAATTAACAACTAACCGCCCCAGGGTCCTCATCACGGGACAGTGGGCGTTTAGAGTTCTGAGATATATTCCAGACTTGTACAATTCTGGCGGCTTATCCTTGTTGCCGGAACCCCCAGGTAAAAAAGAAAAAGACTGCAGGAAACTGGGCTGGTTTCCAAGCTGTTATACTGGTTTGGTAGTAGTTGCAGCAATTGCATTAACAACCGGTTCGTTGCACATGCGGCTGGCTTCTGCAGCGTTTCGCTTACCCGACGATTGGCGACTGAAACTGCAGCTTGCTCTTGGCCTTGGCGACGATGTTCGCGAGCTGCTCCGAAGGTCGCATGATGTAAGCCATCAGCTGGCCGAGCCACCAGGCGTACGGGTCGCCGTGCAGGCCGACCAGAGCCTCGGCAACATCTCGGGGAAGCTCCAGCAGTGCAGCGCGGTTTGGTGACACTGCTTACGCGTTGGACAAATATGCAACACGACGCCGGTTACCTTCAAAAATGTGCTAATGCAACGTAGACTCAACGGAATCACATTGACGTGCACCGTCCCAATAATTAAAAAAGTCTTTTTTTGAGGTGTGAAAATGGCGTCTGCGGCATAGTTGTTCCCGAATATTAGAAAACATGTCAATCACACGAAGTAGTAAGGTGGTTAACTAATTTTCAATAACTCTATTAAAGGTGACACGGTAAATATGCCACGTGACTTTCTCTCTCTCATCTATGGTGGAACAACGAGCTGTGGCCATCAGTACGCATGGTGGCAGCGTTTCGACTGAGGCGAAACGAAAAGGCGTCCGCGGGCTGGGTGGTGTCTGCGCACGTTCAAGCAACCCCAAGTGGCCGAAATTATTCAGGAGCACTCCCCTAAGGCTCCTCTTGATCTCAATCTTTCTTTCGCACCCTTTTCACCCCTGTTGTACTATGCGTGGAGAGAGCAGTTACTGCGCCTTTCATTTACTCATAACTACTGTTTTTTTTTCACCGCACATGCCTATTCCTCGTAACCTACCATAGATAGACGGTTTCAATAACGCAGTAAGCCATAGGATTGATACCGATAGTTTACCCCGAATCCGCCTCGCCTCAATTACTGGTCATGGAAGTGCACCTTTCTCTTCCGCCTTATTTACCGTAGCGTGAAGCAACATTACTCTGCCATCTGTTGCTCGATGTTGCTCTTACAATGCGGTACTCATTGGCATGGCCGACAGCCCTGCTTGTGACACAAACATCAACTCTGTGAACGTCCTGTTTTTAGCACCGAAATAAAAACCTTGTGCTGTGCTCTAAATCTTCTCGATCCTCGCCTCCTGACGAAGAGCAA
Organism: Amblyomma americanum; assembly: GCF_052857255.1. Lineage (NCBI taxonomy): Eukaryota > Metazoa > Arthropoda > Arachnida > Ixodida > Ixodidae > Amblyomma > Amblyomma americanum. Next base: position 14,557,155 of record NC_135502.1, on the reverse strand, counting down.
AATCCTGGGACTGTTGTCAGATAAATCGGCTGTCCTCAAGGCATACTAAGCACTGTTTCGATACCTAAGGGCGTCGTTGTTGGGCGTTAGATTGTGACTTGGCAGCAAGCATGTCCTTACCTGATGCTCTTGCTCCTCGCCCCGTGTCCCTCTCTTTCCCTTTTACGTCCCCTTTTCCCTTTCCCCGAGTGCAGGTTAGCTAGCCGGAACACCCGTCTGGTTAACGTCTGTCTCTGCCAGCCCATCTTTTTGCTCTCATTCCCTCTCCCTCAAGTCCTGTACAATTAAGAAGCGCTGGTGACTGACCCATTGCAAGGAGATGTCATGCTATGTCTGCGTTCACTCTGTGCCTCCGAAATGCTGGCATGCGAAGCGTCCTTTTTGGGATGGGAGGCGTTAGGTCGAGGCTATAACTCTTTGCTGGCTATAACTCTAACTCTTAACTATAACAGAAACGGCAGGTAGAATGCCTTTTTTCGCTCACGCACTGCGTGCTCTTCAGCCGCGTTCGTGACTGGAGAGCACAGTAGCCGATGACCCCATCAAGACAAGGAGCTTTTGAGAACCACGTTTCAGGCCGCTTAGCAACCAATGTTTTATTCGCAAAATATTGCCAAAATGGGGCTAAGTGGTAGAACTCTGGGGCCTAACGCGAAAGACTTGGCTAAAATTGTCGTCGTGGTGCTGGCTGGCTTTTGCTAATGCCTGAGCACTAAAGTAGAGACTAAGGCCTACAGACTTCCAGGTAAGCTGGGCTGCCATAACGTTCGCCGCGAGCGTACGGCCACGTGCCTGGCTCTGGTCACATGACAACACATTACCATCACGCGTCCGAATGTTGACGTTTAACGTGTAGACCGCCAGCATTTACCGGTGAGGGCTCCTATTAGTCACTACAGTCATCTTCCTGTAAACAGCGCAATCATAACCTGTAGTTATGCCTTCATATTCAGGCGGTGTGGGAACAGTGTAGGCAAGGTGCTTGATTAAAGGACGACTTTCAGTGCCAAATCGCAAATGTGTAAAATTCCACACCAAAGTGGACAGCGCTGTTTTCGAGTGCACTCACAATTCTCTCCGGGCCACGGCGAGTGCGGTTCCACTCTCTCCGGGCAGGCGAAGCTCAGCGGCAGGAATACGCTGTTCCACGCCGACGGCGCGTAGTGCCATGGCTCCGAGTCGACCAGCACCGGGCGGCCCAGGCTCACGCCCCGCGCCAAGCACCAGAGCACGTCGTGGATGGCCGACGAAAAGCCGTACGGGTTGGCCAGCCGACACACGAGCGCCCGCGAGCAGTTGCCCTCGTTCTGGTTCCGCTCGATGGCACGCCGCACCTGCGCGCCGGTCGCAGTTTGTACTCTGAGGCACGTTCAGCGCATACTCCTTGCCGTGTGAAAACGTATAATGCGTTAGTAAGGTGCTAGCAGTCTGGTACTGTTAACTGAAAGGGAATTCCTTGTAGCCTAAATGTGACTACAAAACCATGATACACACACAAGATATATAGATAGCCTGATCAAGATGCCGGACACACAGTATTTGAGGAAATACAAGTTGGCCCCGCACAAAGTTCAAATATAAAGTGATCTGCTTTTTGATAGTCAGGTACTGAGCGACATCCGGAGAAAAGAAGTGTAACGGTCAAGCGGCTGTCCAGCGCAGGGAGGCTGGATCAACAATTCTGCTCTGATCTTGTCGAGTCGTGGGAACGGTCGTGCTGGACTTGCAGTGCAGCGTTGGGACCCGTTTATTCTTGCGAAGCGGTTAATCAACCGAGGAACAAACTATTCTTGAGCTACTAGACTCACCGTGACTGCTCGGCAGTGCGGACGTTGCAGGCACCTGCAATTTCTGGCTTTCCCGAATAGATTGAAAAGCGCGACAAAGAAACCTCCGTCAAGCTCGACGAGTTCTACGTCCTGAAGTCATGAAAAATAATGGATGATTGGCTTTGTTTCGCAATAAAAAAAAGACCACTTTTGAAGGGCACCGTTGACTTCCTTATGCGCACAAATTCGACGAGTGTCACCGCTCTTCCTTTGCCAGATCTGCCTAACGCTCACTATATTGTTGCTGTTGTACAGCGCTCAAGCATCCGACAGAGCTCCGTTGCATTGTTTGTAAGGACGGCCGCAAATAATGTCAAACAACTTCACTGTGTCTTTTTGGCACAATAGTCCATCACCCATAATCAGATTATTGTTTTTAGCGAAGTCAAAACATCCCCTTGAAAGCCCTAAGAAAATGTACAGCAGTTTTGTTCGCAGTTATCGAACTCGTGTTTAGCGGAACATTTGATATATCGAACTGTGAGCCGAGACCCTGCAAGTTGCGCTTCTCCTGACGGCGCTGTTCAGTAATTTTTCGCGCGTGGAGAGGGGGTGATGCTGCCGCCTTGGGCACCTGCTGGCGGCTCTAGCGCTGCGAAACCACGTAACGAGGTGAGCATGAGATATGCTTGCTTCTCACCACACAGTTTTCATGCTTTGAAGCTAGCCTAACTAAACCCTAGAGGACGCCATTTTATAGCTTGCATCGCTGCCGACGGCGTTGCGAAGATCCAATGTGCCTTAATTTTATTAAGATTATGTTATTTATAGTGCGCTGCTAAAAGGACCACACATCTTAAACTTATTAATCATTACACAGGAGTCAAGCTGATGACGATGATGAGTCCGAAAACGTTCCTGGGCTGAAGGCTGCAAATCGTACCGTGACATCAGAAGGAGGGGGAACATGTAATGATCAAATAAAAGGTGCCGTCTGAGCTGGTGGTTGTATGGAGTCCGCAGTACAAGACCCCGATGGCCTTGGCCGGCGAGATCACCTGTTGGATGAGCACTCGTTGGTTCAATAATAATAATAATTGGTTTTTGGGGAAAGGAAATGGCGCAGTATCTGTCTCATATATCTTTGGACACCTGAACCGCGCCGTAATGGAAGGGATAAAGGAGGGAGTGAAAGAAGAAAGGAAGAATAGGTGCCGTGGTGGAGGGCTCCGGAATAATTTCGACCACCTGGGGATCTTTAACGTGCACTGACATCGCACAGCACACAGGCGCCTTAGCGTTTTTCCTCCATAAAAACGAGGACGGCTAAATTCTGCCTTTGTCGCTCTAGCAGCGGCGTGGAGCACCCGCAGTCGTGCACTTTGGTCAGCTACCTGGATGATACTGAAGTTGTGATCAGAAATCCCGTCTTGGGTGTCCTTACATCTGGGCACAGAAAACCTTACCCCAGTGGGTCCTTAAGCCGGGGCATTCCACAGTGGAGTCGGTGCACAGTGGATATTTTTAGAGCGCTAGCTATTAGGGCGGAGGTTCCCGGAAAGTCAAAAGTTTTTGCAGTCAAGAAGCGTCCGCGGCGAACACGAAAGATGATGGCCCGCACGCTTTCTCCGCCGCCGAGTCCGTGTTACGAAGGAGGTTTACGAAAACTTTTTTCTCGGGTTAATTTGCTGTAATTCTGGCGGGCTCGAAACAAAGACCTCAAAGGTTAATGCGTGGCTTCTCTCTTGAAAGGTTATGCCTCTGCTTGATGCCTTTGATGCTGCAACTGTACTGCTGGGGACTTTTTATGCTTTTCAATGGATCCTTTCTCACAGGGACGTCCATGAAAACGAAGCAGCTGACAGCCTCGACCATAA